>NC_138293.1:5217500-5222500 GCF_965601325.2 Salmo salar | reverse complement strand
CACACACACACACACACACACACACACACACACACACACACACACACACATGTTGTTATTCTGCTTGTGTTAGCTGCTCCAGACAGCTTAAACACTTGATCAGGAGGGGGATTGATAACGCCAAGGGGGAGGGCTGGTAACACTGCTCTGACACACACACACACACACACACACACACACACACACACACACACACACACACACACACACACACACACACACACACACACACACACACACACACACACACACACACACACACACACACACACACACACACACAGCTCACGGAAGCCCTGTCACATGCATCAGCTATGCTAGACAGACACCGCTTCACAATAGATTTCCTATTGAGTGAATGGATAGTAAAAAATAAGTTCAGCCTCCTCTGGTTACTACCTGAGGGCCTGTGGTGTTGTCCTCAAGGCAGTCAGAATGCACTGGTACATGGAGTGTAGCTAACCACACAAGGTCAGACAGCTAACCACACAAGGTTCATACAGCTAACCACACAAGGTTAGACAGCTAACCACACAAGGTCAGACAGCTAACCACACGAGGTCAGATAGCTAACCACACAAGGTTGATACAGCTAACCACACAAGGTCAGACAGCTAACCACACAAGGTCAGACAGCTAACCACACAAGGTCAGACAGCTAACCACACAAGGTTGATACAGCTAACCACACAAGGTTCATACAGCTAACCACACAAGGTCAGACAGCTAACCACACAAGGTTAGACAGCTAACCACACAAGGTTGATACAGCTAACCACACAAGGTTGATACAGCTAACCACACAAGGTTGATACAGCTAACCACACAAGGTTAGACAGCTAACCACACAAGGTTGATACAGCTAACCACACAAGGTTAGACAGCTAACCACACAAGGTTGATACAGCTAACCACACGAGGTCAGACAGCTAACCACACAAGGTTAGACAGCTAACCACACAAGGTCAGACAGCTAACCACACAAGGTCAGACAGCTAACCACACGAGGTCAGACAGCTAACCACACAAGGTTCATACAGCTAACCACACAAGGTTAGACAGCTAACTACACAAGGTCAGACAGCTAACCACACGAGGTCAGACAGCTAACCACACAAGGTTCATACAGCTAACCACACAAGGTTAGACAGCTAACCACACAAGGTTCATACAGCTAACCACACAAGGTCAGACAGCTAACCACACAAGGTCAGACAGCTAACCACACAAGGTTCATACAGCTAACCACACAAGGTTAGACAGCTAACCACACAAGGTCAGACAGCTAACCACACGAGGTCAGATAGCTAACCACACAAGGTTGATACAGCTAACCACACAAGGTCAGACAGCTAACCACACAAGGTCAGACAGCTAACTACACAAGGTCAGACAGCTAACCACACAAGGTTGATACAGCTAACCACACAAGGTTCATACAGCTAACCACACAAGGTCAGACAGCTAACCACACAAGGTTAGACAGCTAACCACACAAGGTTGATACAGCTAACCACACAAGGTTGATACAGCTAACCACACAAGGTTGATACAGCTAACCACACAAGGTTAGACAGCTAACCACACGAGGTCAGACAGCTAACCACACAAGGTTAGACAGCTAACCACACAAGGTCAGACAGCTAACCACACAAGGTCAGACAGCTAACCACACGAGGTCAGACAGCTAACCACACAAGGTTCATACAGCTAACCACACAAGGTTAGACAGCTAACTACACAAGGTCAGACAGCTAACCACACGAGGTCAGACAGCTAACCACACAAGGTTCATACAGCTAACCACACAAGGTTAGACAGCTAACCACACAAGGTTCATACAGCTAACCACACAAGGTCAGACAGCTAACCACACAAGGTCAGACAGCTAACTACACAAGGTCATACAGCTAACCACACAAGGTCAGACAGCTAACCACACAAGGTTCATACAGCTAACCACACAAGGTCAGACAGCTAACCACACAAGGTCAGACAGCTAACCACACAAGGTTGATACAGCTAACCACACAAGGTCAGACATCTAACCACACAAGGTCAGACAGCTAACCACACAAGGTCAGACAGCTAACTACACAAGGTTGATACAGCTAACTACACAAGGTCAGACAGCTAACCACACAAGGTCAGACAGCTAACCACACAAGGTCAGACAGCTAACCACACAAGGTCAGACAGCTAACTACACAAGGTTGATACAGCTAACCACACAAGGTTAGACAGCTAACCACACAAGGTTGATACAGCTAACCACACGAGGTCAGACAGCTAACCACACAAGGTTAGACAGCTAACCATAAAAGGTCAGACAGCTAACCACACAAGGTCAGACAGCTAACCACACGAGGTCAGACAGCTAACCACACAAGGTTCATACAGCTAACCACACAAGGTTAGACAGCTAACCACACAAGGTTCATACAGCTAACCACACAAGGTTAGACAGCTAACCACACAAGGTTCATACAGCTAACCACACAAGGTCAGACAGCTAACCACACAAGGTCAGACAGCTAACTACACAAGGTCATACAGCTAACCACACAAGGTCAGACAGCTAACCACACAAGGTTCATACAGCTAACCACACAAGGTCAGACAGCTAACCACACAAGGTCAGACAGCTAACCACACAAGGTCAGACAGCTAACCACACAAGGTTGATACAGCTAACCACACAAGGTCAGACATCTAACCACACAAGGTCAGACAGCTAACCACACAAGGTCAGACAGCTAACTACACAAGGTTGATACAGCTAACTACACAAGGTCAGACAGCTAACCACACAAGGTCAGACAGCTAACCACACAAGGTCAGACAGCTAACCACACAAGGTCAGACAGCTAACCACACAAGGTCAGACAGCTAACCACACAAGGTCAGACAGCTAACTACACAAGGTTGATACAGCTAACCACACAAGGTTAGACAGCTAACCACACAAGGTTCATACAGCTAACCACACAAGGTCAGACAGCTAACCACACAAGGTCAGACAGCTAACTACACAAGCTTGATACAGCTAACAACACAAGGTCAGACAGCTAACCACACAATGTTAGACAGCTAACCACACAAGGTTCATACAGCTAACCACACAAGGTCAGACAGCTAACCACACAAGGTTCATACAGCTAACCACACAAGGTCAGACAGCTAACCACACAAGGTCAGACAGCTAACTACACAAGGTTCATACAGCTAACAACACAAGGTCAGACAGCTAACCACATACGTTCAATGTATTTAGGTAAAATACAATGAATGCAGTTAGAGTAAGTGACACGTTGTTAGTGTAGAGCTGAAGGTTAGTTGATAGTGTAGAGCTGAAGGTTAGTTGATAGTGTGGAGCTGAAGATTAGTTGATGGTGTAGAGCTGAAGGTTAGTTGATAGTGTAGAGCTGAAGGTTAGTTGATAGTGTAGAGCTGAAGGTTAGTTGATAGTGTGGAGCTGAAGGTTAGTTGTTAGTGTAGAGCTGAAGGTTAGTTGATAGTGTAGAGCTGAAGGTTAGTTGATAGTGTAGAGCTGAAGGTTAGTTGATAGTGTAGAGCTGAAGGTTAGTTGATAGTTTAGAGCTGAAGGTTAGTGTAGAGCTGAAGGTTAGTTGTTAGTGTGGAGCTGAAGGTTAGTTGTTAGTTTAGAGCTGAAGGTTAGTGTAGAGCTGAAGGTTAGTTGTTAGTGTGGAGCTGAAGGTTAGTTGTTAGTGTAGAGCTGAAGGTTAGTTGTTAGTGTAGAGCTGAAGGTTAGTTGTTAGTGTAGAGATGAAGGTTAGTTGTTAGTGTAGAGCTGAAGGTTAGTTGTTAGTGTAGAGCTGAAGGTTAGTTGATAGTGTAGGCTGAAGGTTAGTTGATAGTGTAGAGCTGAAGGTTAGTTGATAGTGTAGGCTGAAGGTTAGTTGATAGTGTAGAGCTGAAGGTTAGTTGTTAGTGTAGAGTTGAAGGTTAGATAAAGCTATTCTAACATTGAGTGTTTCTATAATGTTGAATGGTGACTGAGATTTTGTGACCTCTCTCTCTCTCTCTCTCACCCTCTCCCATCTCTCCCTCCCCCCTCTCGCTCTTCCCCTCCCCTCTCTCTATTTATCCCCCCTCCCCCTCTCCCCACCTTCTCCATTTCTCCCCCCTCTCCCCACCCTCTCCATTTCTCTCCCCCCTCCCCCTCTCCCCACCCTCTCCATTTCTCTCCACCCTCCCCACCCTCTCCATTTCTCTCCACCCTGCCCCTCTCCCCACCCTCTCCATTTCTCTCCCCCCTCTCCCCACCCTCTCCATTTCTCTCCCCCCTCTCCCCACCCTCTCCATTTCTCTCCACCCTCCCCCTCTCCCCACCCTCTCCATTTCTCTCCCCCCTCACTATCTCGCCCTCTCTCTCTTCCACTCTCATCCTCTCCCCCTCCCCTCCCCTCCCCCGTCTCTGCATGCCACTGTATGCCACCTCCTCCTCTCAGCTGCCATACTGGTGACCCAGCTCACTACCCCGTACGTCCGCATCGTACCAGCGGCTGGTGACGACCAACTAACAGGTTAGGATCTCCGTTGGTGTTTCCGGGTAGAGATTGTAACACGTGCTGTCCTGTTGTCCCAGCCTAACGAAGTGCCTGTTCTGACATAGTGGTGTACAGGTATAAGGGCTTAAGTCTATTTCTTTTAAGGTGCCTGTGTTCTGTTGTTAAGTTTGTTGTTGCTGGTTCTACCAGTACAACACCTGTAAAATGATGAAGCATCCTCACTGTATTACAGTACATAAAATACCTGTTTTAATTTACAATCCTCATGTAATGTGTTGAAATTGGAGATTTCCTACAGAAGTCAATCCCTTTCATTAACATGTACTATATTTTCCATGAGTATTTAGTGTCCGGTGCTGTAGCTATGACAGGACTAAGCATTTGAAATACATCACGTCCAGTGTTCTTCACCATATACAGTAGATCTGTCTATCTTCCCTGACGTCTGACACCAATATCCCTAGACTG
>NC_138293.1:5207500-5215000 GCF_965601325.2 Salmo salar | reverse complement strand
GAGAGACAGAGAGAGAGAGAGAGAGCCATGTACTGTAGCTTCAGGCTAAATTTACATCAGCTCTAGATAATATACAGGAGGAGGGCTTCTCCACGTCTCCAATGCAATCTGGGAAGCTGAAGCTCAGCAAATATCAGAAGTTCTTTTGTACACACCCAGGCCTGAAATATCCCAATGTCAGTTTATTTACGTTTTATCTTGTTGTTTTGTCGTGTTGTCGATAATATAGGAGCGGCCACCCATAAGCCTGACGCGGTATTTCTCTAGATGAGTTGGGTGTGCTCTGGGATTACATCCCAAATGGCACCCTACTCCCTTTATAGTGCACTACTTATTGTCAAAAGTAGTGCACTATATAGAGAATATGGTGCCATTTAAGACGCAGAATAGTTTACTGCATTCGGTATCTGTACCGAAAGGAACGCCAAGGCGGAAAAAGCCTTGACAACAGCGAGAGGGTGAGTGGTTGGGGGGGGACTACTTTATTATCTGTACGGTTCCAACCTAACTTTTAAGATTGATGTCCGTGTTGAAATTGTACATGTTCTATATTTCTGTTCTACGATCATTTACCATTTGACATCGCGTGACAGTTTTGTTACGGTGTGAGGTAAAACAGTCGTGATACTTCATTGAAATGATTTCCTGTTTGCCTTATTTAAATGAGAGAGACAGTCAGGGAGATGAATTCATTGGATCCATTTGGTCTCATTTCGAATATAATTGGTTTAGAATTAGAACCATGTTAAGAAATTCTAAGTTCTGATTTAGAACTAACCTTGGAGGTTAAAATATTAATTTCCCTTTTTGTCTACGGACATCTATGGTGACATATACAAGCCTCAAACATCCCCGGGCAATGCTTCCCCATATTCATTTAACTACGGGGGGGAACACCTACAAAATATGAAACAGGAAAACATATAGCGTTTGTAATGAGATGGAAATGATTTTCCTAAAAACCCTCTCTAATGAACGTTAACTAGCTACAAAGAAACCTATGCCCACATGGCGGAATGACCATTCTGCCAATGGCAGCAGGTAGCCTAGCGGTTAGAACGTTGGGCCAGTAATTTTTTCACAAGTTTTTTTTTTTTTTTTATGTGTCCCGAATTTTGGTTTAATGGCCTTGGAGCCCTGGTTAATTGCCTTGGTTCCTTGGCAAATTGGGCACATCCTTAACGCCAAGTGGCCTTGCCACTAAAATCACAAAATTCTATACATATGTCTATGACAGAGAGAACAAAAGCAGAACTCTGGGGTGTATCAGTGGATATACGAAGAGGCAACGTGCAGAAATATATGTGACATGTATCGGCGTATAATACGACATATACAGAACTGCTTTGTTGTAAACATTAGCTAACTGGTTCCGAGTTCCCAACATGACCTGTAGTCCAAATGTATGAGCATATGTGTATCTATCTCTACCAAGAGTCAGCGTACATCTAACACGATATCACTTTGTCCTGCTCACATTACATGCCAAATAACAGCGAGCTACCGCCTTGCTCCTCACTATAACTGTAGTCTACCTTAACGTTTCCCTTTTGCCTGCCTGCCTGCCTGCCTGCCTGCCTGCCTGCCTGCTATCCACCATATCTGTTTTTTGTCCATTTTATAAATTTTTTCGAACATTAATGTATATTTACTTTTTCTTTCCTTCATTTCATATTCCCCCCCCCCCGTCCCTCCGTCTCGCCGTCCTCCACCGCTTATATCCTACCACCACCTCACCTAACCACGTACCACCTCATCTACCACGTACCACCTCACCTACCACGTACCACTGGGCAGAAGAACCTACCACTCCTACACTTACTACCTGTAAGTAAACACTTCAACATAACAGTGTTGATGCTTTTGCTTTACTATCGTGTGTCGTTGAGACCCGGGTCCGTGCATGAGAGAAAACATGACATTCTCATCTGTTCCACAGACCTGGGTCGAATACACATGTCAATTACTTTCAAATTTTTTGAAATACGTTTGATTTAATATTCCTTGTACAGTGAAAAAACAACAACAATTGTCTCCAAAGCACCTCAGTATTTGCATGAGAAGAACCATGTCATTCCAATGTCTACCATGCTTTAGTTTCTGACAGAGAATCTGAAGGACTCTTACAGTTTCCCCTTGATGATCAGATTGACACACTTTGACAATCGCTAATAAATGATTTATGAAGCATTATAAAGAGTACATCATGGAGATCTTATAGAGGCCTGAAGTCTCTATAAAATAGACATCTATCAATCCCAGAACTGACTGGCCTGGTCAAACAAACTGACTGCTTGAAGTGAAACCGAACGTGAGCTATGACGAGATCAGGATGGGCTAGGTCCTGTGGCTCAGTCGGTAGAGCATGGGTCCTGTGGCTCAGTCGGTAAAGCATGGGTCCTGTGGCTCAGTCGGTAGAGCATGGGTCCTGTGGCTCAGTCGGTAGAGCATTGGTCCTGTGGCTCAGTCGGTAGAGCATGGGTCCTGTGGCTCAGTCGGTAGAGCATGGGTCCTGTGGCTCAGTCGGTAGAGAATGGGTCCTGTGGCTCAGTCGGTAGAGAATGGGTCCTGTGGCTCAGTCGGTAGAGCATTGGTCCTGTGTGGCTCAGTCGGTAGAGCATGGGTCCTGTGGCTCAGTCGGTAGAGCATGGGTCCTGTGTGGCTCAGTCGGTAGAGCATGGGTCCTGTGGCTCAGTCGGTAGAGCATGGGTCCTGTGGCTCAGTCGGTAGAGCATGGGTCCTGTGGCTCAGTCGGTAGAGCATGGGTCCTGTGGCTCGGTTGGTAGAGCATGGGTCTAGTGGCTCGGTCGGTAGAGCATGGGTCCTGTGGCTCGGTCGGTAGAGCATGGGTCCTGTGGCTCGGGTCGGTAGAGCATGGGTCCTGTGTGGCTCAGTCGGTAGAGCATTGGTCCTGTGGCTCAGTCGGTAGAGCATGGGTCCTGTGGCTCAGTCGGTAGAGCATGGGACCTGTGGCTCAGTCGGTAGAGCATGGGTCCTGTGGCTCAGTCTGTAGAGCATGGGTCCTGTGGCTCGGTCGGGAGAGCATGGGTCCTGTGTGGCTCAGTCGGTAGAGCATGGGTCCTGTGGCTCAGTCGGTAGAGCATGGGTCCTGTGGCTCAGTCGGTAGAGCATGGGTCCTGTGTGGCTCAGTCGGTAGAGCATGGGTCCTGTGGCTAGGTCGGTAGAGCATGGGTCCTGTGGCTCAGTCGGTAGAGCATGGGTCCTGTGGCTCAGTCGGTAGAGCATGGGTCCTGTGGCTCAGTCGGTAGAGCATGGGTCCTGTGGCTCAGTCGGTAGAGCATGGGTCCTGTGTGGCTCAGTCGGTAGAGCATGGGTCCTGTGGCTAGGTCGGTAGAGCATGGGTCCTGTGGCTCGGTCGGTAGAGCATGGGTCCTGTGGCTCAGTCGATAGAGCATGGGTCCTGTGGCTCAGTCGGTAGAGCATGGGTCCTGTGTGGCTCAGTCGGTAGAGCATGGGTCCTGTGGCTCAGTCGGTAGAGCATGGGTCCTGTGGCTCAGTCGGTAGAGCATGGGTCCTGTGGCTCAGTCGGTAGAGCATGGGTCCTGTGGCTCAGTCGGTAGAGCATGGGTCCTGTGTGGCTCAGTCGGTAGAGCATGGGTCCTGTGTGGCTCAGTCGGTAGAGCATGGGTCCTGTGGCTCAGTCGGTAGAGAATGGGTCCTGTGTGGCTCAGTCGGTAGAGCATGGGTCCTGTGGCTCAGTCGGTAGAGCATGGGTCCTGTGGCTCAGTCGGTAGAGCATGGGTCCTGTGTGGCTCAGTCGGTAGAGCATGGGTCCTGTGGCTAGGTCAATAGAGCATGGGTCCTGTGGCTCAGTCGGTAGAGAATGGGTCCTGTGGCTCAGTCGGTAGAGCATTGGTCCTGTGTGGCTCAGTCGGTAGAGCATGGGCCCTGTGGCTCAGTCGGTAGAGCATGGGTCCTGTGTGGCTCAGTCGGTAGAGCATGGGTCCTGTGGCTCAGTCGGTAGAGCATGGGTCCTGTGGCTCAGTCGGTAGAGCATGGGTCCTGTGGCTCAGTCGCTAGAGCATGGGTCCTGTGGCTCAGTCGGTAGAGCATTGGTCCTGTGGCTCAGTCGGTAGAGCATGGGTCCTGTGGCTCAGTCGGTAGAGCATGGGTCCTGTGGCTCGGTCAGTAGAGCATGGGTCTTGTGTGGCTCAGTCGGTAGAGCATGGGTCCTGTGGCTCAGTCGGTAGAGCATGGGTCCTGTGGCTCAGTCGGTAGAGCATGGGTCCTGTGTGGCTCAGTCGGTAGAGCATGGGTCCTGTGGCTAGGTCGGTAGAGCATGGGTCCTGTGGCTCAGTCGGTAGAGCATGGGTCCTGTGGCTCAGTCGGTAGAGCATGGGTCCTGTGGCTCAGTCGGTAGAGCATGGGTCCTGTGTGGCTCAGTCGGTAGAGCATGGGTCCTGTGGCTCAGTCGGTAGAGCATGGGTCCTGTGGCTCGGTCGGTAGAGCATGGGTCCTGTGGCTCGGTCGGTAGAGCATGGGTCCTGTGGCTCGGTCGGTAGAGCATGGGTCCTGTGGCTCGGTCGGTAGAGCATGGGTCCTGTGGCTCGGGTCGGTAGAGTATGGGTCCTGTGTGGCTCAGTCGGTAGAGCATTGGTCCTGTGGCTCAGTCGGTAGAGCATGGGTCCTGTGGCTCAGTCGGTAGAGCATGGGTCCTGTGGCTCGGTCGGTAGAGCATGGGTCCTGTGTGGCTCGGTCGGTAGAGCATGGGTCCTGTGGCTCAGTCGGTAGAGCATGGGTCCTGTGGCTCAGTCGGTAGAGCATGGGTCCTGTGTGGCTCAGTCGGTAGAGCATAGGTCCTGTGGCTCGGTCGGTAGAGCATGGGTCCTGTGGCTCAGTCGGTAGAGCATTGGTCCTGTGGCTCAGTCGGTAGAGCATGGGTCCTGTGGCTCAGTCGGTAGAGCATGGGTCCTGTGTGGCTCAGTCGGTAGAGCATGGGTCCTGTGGCTCAGTCGGTAGAGCATGGGTCCTGTGGCTCAGTCGGTAGAGCATTGGTCCTGTGGCTCAGTCGGTAGAGCATGGCGTTTGTTTATGATTTCCACTGGGGCAACCCATATGTAAAATGTGTTTAAGTATGATTGTAAATTGCTTTGGATAAAAGTGGCTGTTAAATGGCATACAATAGACCTGGATGATTCCACTCAGATACTTTCCACATGACCCAACACAGGGGCCTCTACCGTAGAGAAGAGGTAGGACTCCATATATTTCCACATCATTGTCATCATAGTCATGTCACTTTTCAAACTGCTGCACGACTGCTGCAAACAGATAATGGGTGTGTTCATAACGGCATCCTATTCCCCTTGTGCCCTGGTCAAAAGTAGTCCACTATATAGGGAATGGGGTGGAATTTGGGACACAGCCTTGGTCTAACAGGCCCTGCTATAGTGTTACCCATTGAAGTGATAAGGACAGGACGGACAGACGGATGGAGGGAGGGAGGGAGAGAGAGAAGGGGAAAGAGGAGAGAGGGAGACAACAGCCTCTTGCCGCTGATTTTCATTATGCTTAATGCTAGTCGTTTTACACAACAAACGAGCGTCAGAGACAGGCAGTTAGATGCTCCCATGTGAAATGCATGAGGGGAACCAAGTCCTCTCTCCCTCTCCATCACCTCCCTCTCTCTCTCTCTCTCTCTCTCTCTCTCTCTCCATCTCCTCTCCATCTCCTCTCTCTCTCTCTCTCTCCATCTCCATCACCTCTCTCTCTCTCCATCAGCTCTCTCTCCCTCTCCATCTCCTCTCTCTCTCTCTCATCTTCTCTCTCTCTCCCTCTCCCTCTCCATCACCTCCCTCTCTCTCTCTCTCTCTCTCTCTCACTCTCTCTCTCCATCTCCTCTCCATCTCCTCTCTCTCTCCCTCTCCATCACCTCTCTCTCTCTCCCTCTCCATCAGCTCACTCTCTCCCTCTCCATCAGCTCTCTCTCTCCCTGTCCATCACTTCTTTCTCATCACCTATTTCTCTCCTTCTCCATCCCCTCTCTCTCTCTCTCCCTCACCCCTCTCTCTCTATCCACCCCCTCTCTCTCTATCCATCCCCTCTCTATCTATCTATCCATCCCCTTTCTCTCCCTCTCCATCCTCTCTCTCTCTCTCTCGCTCTCCCTCCCCCTCTCTATGTCTCCATCGCCTCCCCCTCGTCCTCATTGTCAGTATTGTGTGTGTGTGTCATTAAGGATGCAGGTATATAAGGGATTACATTGAGGAGGATTACTTTAATGTATTATGTGTCCTTATAAGTACACAGAGACAGGCATATAGTAGGCCTACATTAACCCCTGATATAAGACAGGCTGTACCATTACATTAACCCCTGATATAAATAAGACAGCCAGTACATTAACCCCTGATATAAATAAGACAGCCAGTACATTAACCCCTGATATAAATAAGACAGCCAGTACATTAACCCCTGATATAAATAAGACAGCTTGTACCATTACATTAACCCCTGATATAAATAAGACAGCCAGTACATTAACCCCTGATATAAATAAGACAGCCAGTACATTAACCCCTGATATAAATAAGACAGCCAGTACATTAACCCCTGATATAAATAAGACAGCCAGTACATTAACCCCTGATATAAATAAGACAGCCAGTACATTAACCCCTGATATAAATAAGACAGCCAGTACATTAACCCCTGATATAAATAAGACAGCTTGTACCATTACATTAACCCCTGATATAAATAAGACAGCCAGTACATTAACCCCTGATATAAATAAGACAGCTTGTACCATTACATTAATCCCTGATATAAATAAAACAGCCAGTACATTAACCCTTGATATAAATAAGACAGCCAGTACATTATTAACCCCTGATATAAATAAGACAGCCAGTACATTAACCCCTGATATAAATAAGACAGCTTGTACCATTATATTAACCCCTGATATAAATAAGACAGCCAGTACATTAACCCCTGATATAAATAAGACAGCCAGTACATTAACCCCTGATATAAATAAGACAGCCAGTACATTAACCCCTGATATAAATAAGACAGCCAGTACATTATTAACCCCTGATATAAATAAGACAGCCAGTACATTATTAACCCCTGATATAAATAAGACAGCCAGTACATTAACCCCTGATATAAATAAGACAGCCAGTACATGAACCCTGATATAAATAAGACAGCCAGTACATTAACCCCTGATATAAATAAGACAGCCAGTACATTAACCCCTGATATAAATAAGACAGCCAGTATAATAACCCCTGATATAAATAAGACAGCCAGTATAATAACCCCTGATATAAATAAGACAGCCAGTACATTAACCCCTGATATAAATAAGACAGCTTGTACCATTACATTAACCGCTATCGAGAATTAATGAGTTATATGATTGACACTATGAAGCCTTGAGGATCTGAAGACATGCTTTAAGATTTCTGTTCTGTTCTGAGACTTGAGGCTGTGTGTGTGTGTGTGTGTGCGTGTGTGCATGTGTGCGGT
>NC_138293.1:5095000-5202500 GCF_965601325.2 Salmo salar | reverse complement strand
CTACTCATTCCGCTCCATCCGTTTCCACGAGCCTGGCCCTCCCCAATTAAGGTGCCACCAGCCTCCTGTGGTGTGTGTGTGTGTGTGTGCAGCTGCATCATTGCGTCTCGAAACATCCAATTATTTACCAGCACACAAATCAAAACAACCTTGAAAAGTGTTCATTTCCAAAGCCTGTTTGTCTGCTGAACGTTGGAAGATGAAGTACTTGACAAAGGTCTGGGTCCAAGGACACCATTCAGCTGCCACTATGTAAAAGACATGCTATAACAGACATGTTATAACAGACATGTTATAACAGACATGCTATAACAGACATGTTATAACAGACATGCTGTAACAGGCTGATAAGGGCAGTGTTATAACATACATGTTATAACAGACATGCTATAACAGACATGTTATAACAGGCTGATAAGGGCAGTGTTATAGCAGACATGTTATAACAGACATGTTATAACAGGCTGATAAGGGCAGTGTTATAACAGACATGTTATAACAGACATGTTATAACAGGCTGATAAGGGCAGTGTTATAACAGACATGCTATAACAGACATGCTATAACAGGCTGATAAGGGAAGTATTATAACAGACATGCTATAACAGACATGCTATAACAGGCTGATAATAGCAGTGTTATAACAGACATGCTATAACAGACATGTTATAACAGGCTGATAAGGGCAGTGTTCTAACAGACATGCTATAACAGGCTGATAAGGGCAGTGTTATAACAGACATGCTATAACAGACATGTTATAACAGGCTGATAAGGTCAGTGTTATAACACATAACAGACATGTTATAACAGGCTGATAAGGGCAGTGTTATAACAGATAACAGACATGTTATAACAGGCTGATAAGGGCAGTGTTATAACAGACATGTTATAACAGGTTGATAAGGGCAGTGCTATAACAGACATGTTATAACAGGCTGATAAGGGCAGTGTTATAACAGATAACAGACATGTTATAACAGGCTGATAAGGGCAGTGTTACTATAGTTCTAACCATTATTTCTACTTTTACTTGGCTGTGTCATCCAACCTTGAAGTTTCAGTTTTCAATTCAGTCTATTTCAAAATCTCCTATTTATTTTTCACTTCTTGCATTTTCAATTCAGGCAATTCGCTAATAAAAAATGTCCCACTTCAATTCATTTCCCGGGCCTGAATGAATTGGAAACTGAATTGAACCTAACCTAACCTAACCAAACCTATGTCCATAATCGTTAGTTCGCTAAATAGCTTTTTATTTTCATGGTTCTGCGTGTACTGTAGCTAAGTACAGGAGGTCCCAGTCCAGAACACGGTGCTTTATCTGCTGAGTTGACGGACCTGAGGTCCCAGTATATATACTGGGGGCTATAATACGCTTAATGAAAAATAAACTGTTAACATAAATTGATACTTTGAGTCGAAACATGTTAGAAACACCATTGGCAGTGATTACAGCTATGAGTCTTCTTGGGTAAGTCTCATATAAGAGCTTTGTACAGCTGGATTGTACAACATTTGCCCATTATTATTTTCAAAATTCTTCAAGCTTTATCAAAGTCCTACGGAGGTCCTAAAAAGGTCCTGACATGATCCTCAGTGACGTCCAGTAACTTACAGGGAACTAGAACGTTCCCTTGGGACCATCACACGAGGTCCTAAGGACTAATCAAATTAATGTGCTTAGAATGTCCAAATAAGGTCATGACATGGTCCTTAGTGATGTCCAGGAAACTACACAAAGGTCCTCCAGAGAACGTTCCCTTGGGAACTTCACGCAACGTTTTTACACTGTCTCGGGAACGTCAGTGGGATAACGTTGCATCAAAAGCCTTAAGGGACCTAATTGGAATGTAGCCAAATGTCCTCAGGACATCCTTTGTTTGCTGGGTTGTGTGTAGTTTGACTGTAGTCAGATCTCATCAGGGGTGTGTGAGTCCCAAATGGAACCCTATTCCCTATATAGTGCACTACTTTTGACCAGAGCCCTATGAAACCCTCTTCCCTATGTAGTGCACTACTTTTGACCAGAGCCCTATGGAACCCTCTTCCCTATATAGTGCACGACCTTTGACCAGAGCCCTATGGAACCCTCTTCCCTATATAGTGCACGACCTTTGACCAGAGCCTTATGGATGCCTTTTGGAATAACAGTCTTTGTCTAGTCCAAGGCTAGCTATTTACCTACAATAACTATTTCAGAATTTGATGAATGCTTATTGGTCACATTCATCAACACACACACGCACGCTCATACACACACATACACATCATCCTTCTCTTCCTACTCTCTCTATTATAAAGCCATCCATCAGTCTTCCTATAACACCTAGAGAGCTGCATTACAGCACACCATGTAGGTTCCTGTAATGGTGCTAAATTAGACTAGCAACTGAGCATCTCAGAGTACCTACAAACTAATGTACTCTAAAAAATAAATGGGATTTCTGTATAGAACCTTTCTGAGGGCCATATGAAGCAATCCATTGACCCCTTTTTGGTTCTATATGGCATAATTTACTCTAACTACTAATTTCATCTAACTACTCATTTCATCTAGCTACTCATTTAATCTAACTACTAATTTCATCTAACTACTCATTTCATCTAGCTACTCATTTCATCTAACTACTAATTTCATCTAACTACTCATTTCATCTAAGTACTAATTTCATCTAGCTAGTCATTTCATCTAACTACTCATTTCATCTAGCTACTCATTTCATCTAACTACTCATTTCATCTAACTACTCATTTCATCTAGCTACTCATTTTCTAAGTACTCATTTCATCTAACTACTCATTTCATCTAGCTACTCATTTCATCTAAGTACTCATTTAATCTAACTACTCATTTCATTTTACTACTAATTTCCACTAACTACTCATTTTCTGTAACTACTCAATTCATCTAACTACTCATTTCATCTAACTACTCATTTCATCTAACTACCTGGTGGGGGTCTGGTGGTGGGGGTCTGGTGGTGGGGTATGGTGGGGGTCTGGTGGTGGGGGTCTGGTGGTGGGGGTCTGGTGGTGGGGTATGGTGGGGGTCTGGTGGTGGGGGTCTGGTAGTGGGGGTCTGGTGGTGGTGGTCTGGTGGTGGGGGTCTGGTGGTGGGGTCTGGTGGTGGGGGTCTGGTGTTGTGGGTCTGGTGGTGGGGGTCTGGTGGTGGGGTATGGTGGGGGTCTGGTGGTGGGGGTCTGGTGGTGGGGGTCTGGTGGTGGGGTATGGTGGGGGTCTGGTGGTGGGGGTCTGGTGGTGGGGGTCTGGTGGTGGGGTCTGGTGGTGGGGGTCTGGTGGTGGGGGTCTGGTGTTGTGGGTCTGGTGGTGGGGGTCTGGTGGTGGGGGTCTGGTGGTGGGGGTCTGGTGTTGTGGGCCTGGTAGTGGGGGTCTGGTGGTGGGGGTCTGGTGGTGGGGGTCTGGTGGTGGGGGTCTGGTGTTGTGGGCCTGGTAGTGGGGGTCTGGTGGTGGGGGTCTGGTGGTGGGGTCTGGTGGTGGGGTCTGGTGGTGGGGTCTGGTGGTGGGGGTCTGGTGGTGGGGGTCTGGTGTTGTGGGCCTGGTAGTGGGGGTCTGGTGGTGGGGGTCTGGTGGTGGGGGTCTGGTGGTGGGGGTCTGGTGTTGTGGGTCTGGTGGTGGGGGTCTGGTGTTGTGGGTCTGGTGGTGGGGGTCTGGTGGTGGGGGTCTGGTGTTGTGGGTCTGGTGGTGGGGGTCTGGTGTTGTGGGTCTGGTGGTGGGGGTCTGGTGGTGGGGGTCTGGTGTTGTGGGTCTGGTGGTGGGGGTCTGGTGGTGGGGGTCTGGTGTTGTGGGCCTGGTGGTGGGGGTCTGGTGGTGGGGGTCTGGTGGTGGGGTCTGGTGGTGGGGTCTGGTGGTGGGGGTCTGGTGGTGGGGGTCTGGTGGTGGGGGTCTGGTGTTGTGGGTCTGGTGGTGGGGGTCTGGTGTTGTGGGCCTGGTGGTGGGGGTCTGGTGGTGGGGGTCTGGTGGTGGGGGTCTGGTGGTGGGGGTCTGGTGTTGTGGGCCTGGTGGTGGGGGGTCTGGTGTTGTGGGCCTGGTGGTGGGGGTCTGGTGGTGGGGTCTGGTGGTGGGGGTCTGGTGGTGGGGGTCTGGTGTTGTGGGCCTGGTGTTGTGGGTCTGGTGGTGGGGTCTGGTGGTGGGGGTCTGGTGGTGGGGGTCTGGTGTTGTGGGGGTCTGGTGGGGGCATGGGGCCATATGGCACGAGACGGCGTCCAAATTGAACAAACAGAGATTTGACAAAACAACGCAGCAGGAGAGTCATTAGCCCCCACAGTGTGTCCTGTCAAGCAGGCTTCTAGCCAGCGTCCCTAATGGCACCCTATTCCCTATATAGTGCACTACTTTTGAAGCAGAGCTCTATGTGCAGTGCACTATATAGGGAATAGGGTGTCATTTGTGACAAAAACCCTAGTCAAATACATATCAGGGTCATACTGAGACAGCCACTGATAAAGTGTTTGGAAGCAGTAGGGAGACGGGGATAGTTCATCCTTACACAGATTTCTCCCCCGAAGCCACTTGCAGTAACTAGCAGCTGTAGACTGTTATGTATGATCACGACCAAGCTGTTTTGAATTGGAGAGAGAGAGAGAGAGAGAGAGAGAGAGAGAGAGAGAGAGAGAGTAAGAGAGAGAGAGAGAGAGAGAGAGAGAGAGAGAGAGAGAGAGAGAGAGAGAGAGAGAGAGAGAGAGAGAGAGAGAGAGAGAGAGAGAGTAAGAGAGAGAGAGAGAGAGAGAGAGAGAGAGAGAGAGAGAGAGAGAGAGAGAGAGAGACACACACACAGAGAGACACACACACACAGAGATTAAAGGTCAGGGGGACACATTTTGAGCATGTTGTTGTTAAGTATAATTACGTACAGAGGTACAATGCAGAAGCCTTAAATTGACCGTGAGCTGCATTGTGTTGTAGAATGAGGACTTGAACAGACAGGTCAATACTGTATTGTTGCCAGATGAATAGGAGAGAGAAGTTCAGGCAGGTCAATACTGTATTGTTTCAGGTTGAATAGGAGAGAGCATTTCTATTTTCATCTATTTTGATAACTTTAGTTTAAATCTATCACTGGACAGAGGTGTGTGTGTGTGTGTGTGTGTGTGTGTGTGTGTGTGTGTGTGTGTGTGTGTGTGTGTGTGTGGAGTGCAATCAGAGTAATATTTATGTGGAGTAGACTACCGTGATGAGGCTCTATGGAGTAGACTACCGTGATGAGGCTCTATGGAGTAGACTACCGTGATGAGGCTCTATGGAGTAGAATACCGTGATGAGGCTCTATGGAGTAGAATACCATGATGAGGCTCTATGGAGTAGAATACCGTGATGAGGCTCTATGGAGTAGAATACCGTGATGAGGCTCTATGGAGTAGAGTACCATGATGCTCTATGGAGTAGAGTACCATGATGAGGCTCTATGGAGTAGAATACCGTGATGAGGCTCTATGGAGTAGAATACCATGAGGCTCTATGGAGTAGAGTACCATGATGAGGCTCTATGGAGTAGAATACCATGATGAGGCTCTATGGAGTAGAATACCATGAGGCTCTATGGAGTAGAATACCATGAGGCTCTATGGAGTAGAATACAGTGATGAGGCTCTATGGAGTAGAATACCATGATGAGGCTCTATGGAGTAGAATACCATGAGGCTCTATGGAGTAGAGTACCATGATGAGGCTCTATGGAGTAGAATACCATGAGGCTCTATGGAGTAGAATACCATGATGAGGCTCTATGGAGTAGAATACCATGAGGCTTTATGGAGTAGAATACCATGATGAGGCTCTATGGAGTAGAATACCGTGATGAGGCTCTATGGAGTAGAATACCATGAGGCTCTATGGAGTAGAGTACCATGATGAGGCTCTATGGAGTAGAATACCATTATGAGGCTCTATGGAGTAGAGTACCATGATGAGGCTCTATGGAGTAGAATACCATGAGGCTCTATGGAGTAGAATACTGTGATGAGGCTCTATGGAGTAGAGTACCATGATGAGGCTCTATGGAGTAGAATACCATGAGGCTCTATGGAGTAGAATACCATGAGGCTCTATGGAGTAGAATACCGTGATGAGGCTCTATGGAGTAGAGTACCATGATGAGGCTCTATGGAGTAGAATACCATGAGGCTCTATGGAGTAGAATACAGTGATGAGGCTCTATGGAGTAGAATACAGTGATGAGGCTCTATGGAGTAGAATACCGTGATGAGGCTCTATGGAGTAGAATACCATGAGGCTCTATGGAGTAGAGTACCATGATGAGGCTCTATGGAGTAGAATACCATGATGAGGCTCTATGGAGTAGAATACCGTGATGAGGCTCTATGGAGTAGAATACCATGAGGCTCTATGGAGTAGAATACCGTGATGAGGCTCTATGGAGTAGAATACCATGAGGCTCTATGGAGTAGAATACCATGAGGTTATATAGAGTAGACTACCATGATGAGGTTATATGGAGTAGACTACCGTGATGAGGTTATATGGAGTAGAATACCATGATGAGGCTCTATGGAGTAGAATACCATGATGAGGTGTGGTGGCTAATGTCTGCATTAACAAATGAGGAGAGTTACAAACACATCAGTCTGAGTTAAACTACATCTTTAATAATTAAGATACTTTTGCAAAAGCACTTTGACTTTCAACGATTCACCATTTCTAATGGCCCGTTGAGAGTGTCAACACAATGGCTACTGAGATATTTTATAGCAAATATCCACCCCCCTTTGACATGACAAACCACAGATCTTAGGAACAGTTCACAAAGGACCTTATACTTTAGAGAGGAGTATCCACAGCCAGATAGCGTTCGCTATAAATTATCGTTCAGTTTGGTCCCTAATGACGAGGTTCTAATCTCGTCCCTGGTACTTTATAGAACAAAAACGGCATTTCATCCAATGGCATAAATCAATTGTCAACTCTAGATACTCCCATCTCAAGTAAACCCCTCTTGACTCCACTCCTGGACAAGCTCACTGAGGGGAGTGACTTGCGCACAGACATTGTGGAGACAAATAATTGGTTCCCCATTAATCACGCCATCTCTTCACATGGTTTAAGAATAGGTAAATACACATTCACATGTGAAGACAATGTTTCATTCTGTCCTCCTCCCTGTCTGATATTCTGCATAGCGACAGAGACATGTAAAAAACAAGTCTGACCTCTCCCCTCTCTGGGCCCCAAGTGACTGAGCCCCAGCTAAGGGAAACGTGCAACTGAAAGACAGCAGAGTCCAAAGGGATACTTTCTAATGACAAGTATCTCACATAAGCATATTATACAAATAAAACATCTTAATTATCTATGTTACCCAACTAATTCTGATTCATCCGCCACAGAGGTTATATGGAGTAGAGTACCATGAGGCTCTATGGAGTAGAGTACCATGAGGCTCTATGGAGTAGAATACCATGATGAGGCTCTATGGAGTAGAATACCATGATGAGGCTCTATGGAGTAGAATACCATGATGAGGCTCTATGGAGTAGAATACCATGATGAGGCTCTATGGAGTAGAATACCGTGATGAGGCTCTATGGAGTAGAATACCATGATGAGGCTCTATGGAGTAGAATACCATGATGAGGCTCTATGGAGTAGAATACCATGATGAGGCTCTATGGAGTAGAATACCATGATGAGGCTCTATGGAGTAGAATACCGTGATAAGGCTCTATGGAGTAGAATACCGTGATGAGGCTCTATGGAGTAGAATACCATGAGGCTCTATGGAGTAGAATACCATGAGGCTCTATGGAGTAGAATACCGTGAGGCTCTATGGAGTAGAATACCGTGATGAGGCTCTATGGAGTAGAATACCATGAGGCTCTATGGAGTAGAATACCATGAGGCTCTATGGAGTAGAATACCATGAGGCTCTATGGAGTAGAATACCATGATGAGGCTCTATGGAGTAGAATACCATGAGGCTCTATGGAGTAGAATACCATGAGGCTCTATGGAGTAGAATACCGTGATGAGGCTCTATGGAGTAGAATACCGTGATAAGGCTCTATGGAGTAGAATACCGTGATGAGGCTCTATGGAGTAGAATACCATGAGGCTCTATGGAGTAGAGTACCATGATGAGGCTCGACACTCATTCACTGCTTAATCTGGTCTGGCTCCCTTTTTCCATCTATTTTCAATGTGCACAAAGTATATGTTTGTCTGAGTTTAAGGTAGTTGTTTTGTTACAGACTGCTTTGAGTTGAATTGGCCCGAAGGAGGCCCAAAAAGCTCCCAGTCCAAAGACATCCCAAAAGTGTATTATCTGCACAAAATAGCGTGATTTTGTTCCAGAGTCGTGTCTTTCTGGAGGAGGTCCTGAAAACAAGTTGTTTCTTGAGGCAAACAAACTCTATTATTGCTTCTCCACCCCCAGATTCACTGACTAATTGACCATCGTCAGGCCCGCTGATGTATCTGCCTTCACAACACAAAGCCTTGCCAAATGAATTAGATGGTAAAGGGTATGGATCGGATTGCTTGGCTTGAATTGGGAGGAAAAAGTTTCAAAATGAATTTAACTTCTCTCTCTCTCTTCAGCACAGTCTTTTCTACCCAATCCTTCAAATGTCTTTCCAGGTATGAGTCATCTCTAACATCTCTGTTTTAACTAATAATCTTTGTTATTGTTTGTTTTGTGTTCTCCTAAACAGGAAGCTGGCTAAGAAGCGTAATTGAGCGTTACACAGCAGGACATTATAATGATTGATTAATTGATTGTTGATTAATTATTGATTTGTTATTGTTTGTCTTGTGTTCTCCTAAACAGGAAGCTGGCTAAGAAGCGTAAAGAGACGTTGAGCAGTACTCGACAGGAGATGACAGTGATGGTTAACTCTATGGATAAGAGTTATACGGAGCAGGGGACAAACTGTGACGAGGCCTTGTCCTTCATGGACACACACAGCCACACCCTCAACACTAGGAGTGAGTGTACCCTCACAATCAATGGGAGAAGTAAGTTGTACTGGGAAAAAGACGTACCTTCAGACTTTGATTGGCCTTTTTTCCCTTCTGAAATCAGTTGTATTGATCAAATATCTTATCCCTATACTGTAGTATGCTTTGACTCCCAACCACGCAAGTCATAGACTGTTCTCTCTGCTACCGCACGGCAAGCGGTACCAGTGCACCTGGAACCAACAGGACCCTGAACAGCTTCTAACCCCCAAGTCATAAGACTGATAAATAGATAGTTAACAGTAGAACCACTATAGACCAATTTTTTTTTAAATCAGCCCCCTCCAAATAAATATGTCCAGCTCTTTCCCTGACCTTTCCTAAATGTTTCTATTTTACACTGCTCATTTGTACGAATTTTGAAGTCACAATCAGAAAAGTATTTAGGGCCTTTTCACAGTTTTTAAAATGTAAAAATAAGCTGTTATGGGACTGTTTTGTTTACTATAACTATGCTGAACAAAAATATAAATGCAACATGCAACAATTTCAATGGTTTTACTGAGTTACAGTTCATATAAAGGAAATCAGTCCATTTAAATGAATTCATTAGGCCCTAATCTATGGATTTCACATGACTGGGCAGGGGCACAGTCATGGGTGGGCCTGGGAGGGCCTAGCCCTACCCACTTGGGAGCCAAGCCCACAACAAAAGGGCTTTATTACAGACAGAAATACTCCCCCGTTTCATCAGCTGTCCAGGTGGCTGGTCTCAGACGATTCCACAGGTGAAGAAGCCGGATGTGGAGATCCTGGGCTGGTGTAGTTACACATGGTCTGCGGTTGTGAGGTCGGTTGGACATAATGCCAAATTCTCTAAAATGACATTGGAGCCAGCTTATGGTACAGAAATTAACATTAAATGTTAACAGCTCTGTGGACATTGCTGCAGTCAGCATGCCAATTGCACGCTCCCTCAAAACTTGAGACATCTGTGGCATTGTGTTGTGTGACAAAACTGCACATTTTAGAGTGGCCTTTTATTGTCCCCAGCACAAGGTGCACCTATGTAATGATCATGGTGTTTAATCAGCTTCTTGATATGCCACACCTGTCAGGTGGATGGATCATCTTGGAAAATGAGAAATGCTCACTAACTGTCTTGTTGGCTCAAATAGCCGACCAATCAGCCTGTTACCAACCCTTAGTAAACTTCTGGAAAAAATTGTGTTTGACCAGATACAATGCTATTTCACAGTAAACAAATTGACAACAGAATTTCAGCATACTTGTAGGGAAGGACACTCAACAAGCACAGTATTTACACAAATGACTGATGATTGGCTGAGAGAAATTGATGAATAAATGATTGTGGGGGCTGTCTTGTTAAACTTCAGTGCAGCTTTTGACATTATCCATCATAGTCTGCTGCTGGAAAAGTGTATGTGTTATGGCTTTACACCCCCTGCTATAATGTGGATAAAGAGTTACTTGTCTAACAGAACACGGAGGGTGTTCTTTAATTGAAGCCTCTCAAATATAATCCAGTTAGAATCAGGAATTCCCCAGGGTAACTGTTTAAGCCCCTTGATTTTTTCCATTTTTACTAACGACATGCCACTGACTAAGTAAAGCCAGAGTGTCTATGTATGCGGATGACTCAACACTATACACGTCAGCTACTACAGCAACTGAAATTACTTCAACACTCAACAAAGAGCTGCAGTTAGTTTCAAAGTGGGTGGCAAGGAATAAGTTAGCCCTAAATATTTCTAAAACTAAAAGCATTGTATTTGGAACAAAACATTCACTAAACCCTTAACCTCAACTAAATATTGTAATAAATAATGTGGAAATTGAGCAAGTTGAGATGACTAAACTGCTTGGAGTAACCCTAGATTGTATACTGTCATGGTCAAAACATATTTATGCAATAGTAGCTAAGATGGGGAGAAGTCTGTCCATAATAAAGCAATGCTCTGCCTTCTTAACAGCACTATCAACAAGGCAGGTCCTACAGGCCCTAGTTTTGTCGCACCTTGACTACTATTCAGTCGTGTGGTCAGGACTTAGGAAAATTGCAATGGGCTCAGAACAGGGCAGCATGCCTGGCCCTTGGATGTACACAGAGAGCTAATATTAATAATATGCATGTCAATCTCTCCTGGCTGAAAGTGGAGGAGAGATTGACGTCATCACTACTTTTATTTATGAGAGGTATTGACATGTTGAATGCACCGAGCTGTCTGTCTAAACTACTGGCACACAGCTCGGACACCCATACATACCCCACAAGACATGCCACAAGAGGTCTCTTCACAGTTCCCAAGTTCAGAACATACTATGGGAGGCACACAGTACTACATAGAGCCATGACTACATGGAACTCTATTCCACATCAAGTAACTGACGCAAGCAGTAAAATTAGATAAAAAAAACATCTTATGGAACAGCGGGGACTGTGAAGAAACACAAACATTGGCACAGACACATGCATACACACACACACGATAACATATGCACTATACATACACATGGATTTAGTACTGTAGATACAGTTGAAGTCGAAAGTTTACATACATTTAGGTTGGAGTCATTAAAACTTGTTTTTCAACCACTCCACACATTTCTTGTTAACAAACTATAGTTTTGGCAAGTCGGTTAGGACATCTACTTTGTGCATGACACAAGTAATTTTTCCAACAATTGTTTACAGATAGATTAGTTCACTTATAATTCACTGTATCACAATTCCAGTGGGTAAGAAGTTTACATACACTAAATTGACTGTGTCTTTAAACAGCGTGGAAAATTTCAGAAAATGATGTCATGGCTTTAGAA
Source organism: Salmo salar (assembly GCF_965601325.2). NCBI lineage: Eukaryota > Metazoa > Chordata > Actinopteri > Salmoniformes > Salmonidae > Salmo > Salmo salar. Next base: position 5,190,724 of record NC_138293.1, on the reverse strand, counting down.
GCTTCTGATAGGCTAATTGACATCATTTGAGTCAATTGGAGCTGTACCTGTGGATGTATTTCAAGGCCTACCTTCAAACTCAGTGCCTCTTTGCTTGACATCATGGGAAAATCAAAAGAAATCAACCAAATCCTCAGAAAAACAATTGTAGACCTCCACAAGTCTGGTTCATCCTTGGGAGCAATTTCCAAATGCCTGAACATGCCACGTTCAACTGTACAAGCAATAGTACGCAAGTATAAACACCATGGGACCACGCAGCCGTCATACCGCTCAGGAAGGAGATGCGTTCTGTCTCCTAAAGATGAACGTACTTTGGTGCGAAAAGGGGAAATAAATCCCAGAACAACAGCAAAGGACCTTGTGAAGATGCTGAAGGAAACAGGTACAAAAGTATCTATATCCACAGTAAAACGGGTCCTATATCGACATAACCTGAAAGGCCACTCAGCAAGGAAGAAGCCACTGCTCCAAAACCGCCATAAAATGCCAGACTACGATTTGCAACTGTACATGGGGACAAAGATCGTACTTTTTGGAGAAATGTCCTCTGGTCTGATGAAACAAAAATAGAACTGTTTGGCCATTATGACCATTGTTATGTTTGGAGGAAAAAGGGCGAGGCTTGCAAGCCGAAGAACACCATCCCAACCATGAAGCACGGGGGTGGCAGCATCATGTTGTGGGGGTGCTCTGCTGCAGGAGGGACTGGTGCACTTCACAAAATAGATGGCATCATGAGAGGGGAAAATGATGTGGATATATTGAAGCAACATCTCAAGACATCAGTCAGGAAGTTAAAGCTTGGTGGCAAATTGGTCTTCCAAATGAACAATGACCCCAAGCATACTTCCAAAGTTGTGGCAAAATGGCTTAAGGACAACAAAGTCACGGTATTGGAGTGGACATCACAAAGCCCTGACCTCAATCCTATGGAAACTTTGTGTGCAGAACTGAAGAAGCATGTGAGAGCAAGGAGGCCTACAAACCTGACTCCGTTACACCAGCTCTGTGAGGCGGAATGGGCCAAAATTCACCCAACTTATTGTGGGAAGCTTGTGGAAGGCTACCCAAAACGTTTGACCCAAGTTAAACAATTTAAAGGCAGTGCTACCATATATTAATTTAGAGTACGTAAACTTCTGACCCACTTGGAATGTGATGAAAGAAATAAAAGCTGAAATAAATCATTCTCTCTACTGTTATTCTGACATTTCACATTCTTAAAATAAATCGGTGATCCTAACTGACCTAAGACAGGGGAATTTTTACCAGGATTAAATGTTAGGAATTGTGAAAAACTGAGTTTAAATGTATTTGGCTGAGGTGTATGTAAACTTCAGACTTCAACTGTATATGTAGATATGTAGTAGTGGTGGAGTAGGGGCCTGAGGGCACACAATGTGTTGTGAAATCTGTGAATGTATTGTAATGTTTTAAAAATTGTATAAACTGCCTTAATTTTGCTGGACCCCAGGAAGAGTAGCTGCTGCTTTGACAGCAGCTAATGGGGATGTAAACAAATAGGTACACAACATTTGAGAGAAATAAGCACATGGCATATGTTTGTGCTTATGGAACATTTCTGGGATCTTTTATTTCAGATCATGAAACGTGGGACCAACACTTTACATGTTGTGTTTATGTTTTAAAGCTAACACCTTTCAGCACCTCAGTCTCTGTAATACCCACTTGACTTTGGTTCAGTATAGTACGGTCGTTGTTGCATTTTTGAGAATTGTGACTTGGTCCCCCAAATTTGTTGTTGTTGTTGATATTACCTAATTTTAAAATTATGTCATAAAGAGTGCATGTTCAACTTCATAAAAAACATGTTTTCCCATCTCAAGAGGTTAAATACAAAATATATACTATAATAAGTGCCAAATAAAGTTACAGGGTTGACCTTAACAGGTTTTACCATTTCATCTGAAATCCATAAATCCACTTGTGACTGGAGGAATGGGAGCTTGTTGAGCCCAATAGTGTGTGGTAAATCAATGCAAGCTTCACAAAAAAAAAAAAAGGTTTTGTTAAAACATTTCTATCCTGTCTATCTATGGGTGTCACGGATCCCACCGAAACTTTCATTACGCACACCTGGCCCCTATTCCCAGTGATTAGTAATGGTATAAGTGTGCCCTTGGTTTACCAGTGTCCTGTTGATTATTGTTACAATGTCTATTGGTTAGTGTAAGTACCTGTGCTGTGTGTTTTGGCTTTCGTGCAAGTTGTGGATTGTGCAGATGATTACGGGTCTCGTGTTAATCATTGTGCGCTCATGTTATTTATTCGAGGTACACCTCTTTTGTTTGGTTTCCTACCATGTGTTTTGTATACGTGTTTGTTTGGTCTTCGTCCCCGTGCCTTTACATGGCACGCCGTAATTTGGGTACAATAAAAAACCCTATTACGCATTCTTGCGCCTGTCTCCCGACTCATTCAATAACAGCGTGACAATGGGTAACTGTTATGTTTGACCCGCTCAGCAAAATACCAGAGAATGATCAAAAGGAGTAGAACCAGTTCACGTGCTTTTACATTTTGATTTGACTATTAGATGTTCAATGTTTCTTTTGAAAAAATATTTAAAAAAGTTAAGAGTTTCATCCGTATAAAAATTATAATTCCGTTCACAAAACACAGTTGACTTTAAAATGAGGGACAGACGTACACTACCGGTCAAAGGTTTTAGAACTACTCATTCCAGGGTTTTTCTTTAGTTTTTACTATTTTCTACATTTTAGAATAGTAGTGAAGACATCAAAACTGAAATAACACATAAGGAATAATGTAGTAACCAACAAAAAAAAGTGTTAAACAAATCTAAATATATTTTATATTTGAGATTATTCAAATAGCCACCCTTTGCCTTGATAACAGCTTTGAAAACACTTGGCAAATGTATCCATGCGGTCTTTATTAAAGTGCACTTAATTTAATATAACAGGCTTTTAAAATTCAATATTGGTGCACAATTTTTACTTAAAATATCAAAGGCACTCAAAAGGAACCCATTTGGTGGAATGACTCTGTCCTGTATACATTACCACGGCATGGCTATTGTTGAATAACACTATACCCTAATCCTTAAAACCTTATACCAAACTCCGTCTCTAACAGCTTTGTCTGGGGCTAGGCCTTGGAGCCTGATCGTGACCCCATATAATCTGACCCAGGCCATCCTGATTTAGACCCTTCTACCCCTCCCTCCCATTAGTCGTGTTCCACTGCTCGGTAGGAAATGACGCCCCTGCACAAGACATTTAAGCTTTGACCTCAACTGACTGTCTGTTAAAATGTGGATGTCTTGAAATTGACATCCCAACTTCCCACCCAGGGACTGTCCAGGTTCCAAAATCCTGAGCCCCTTGACCTTGTTTAACCGTCTATTGATGTCATGTGTAGCTGTTTATACTAGTGTTGTTAGACAAGTTAGTCATCCCTTTAACGCAGTCGTCTGGTGTGTGGCATGGTGTGTATTTTAAAGAAAATGCACTGAAACAAAAATACCTTTAGTTTTGGTGATCCTCTCAGCTACGGCTCAATTGGGTGGATGGATGGCTTATTTTGTATTCCAATGTATTGAACGAATTTATTAATTTATTAATCACAGTTAATCACAATTTATTAATTAATTTATTAATCACAATCTCATTTTCAAGTCCTTGTTGGAAAAAAAACAACAATATTTTGGACATGATTTCGTTTTCAAATAACTGAAAGTGAGAGGTTGTAATCTGAATAATAGGAAAAAGTCTATTGTCCTGCTAATAGCCCGTCCTAGAAACGTTGCTTGCAGAAATCACAGCCTGCTACGCTTGTGAAAACAGAGTTAACTATAATACTTTTTCCTTCTTCCACTTGTTAAAGGATTCCAAATGATAAAGTAATTTTTTTTAATCAATTAGTATATTTGAGTTTAACCACAACATTTGTTGTATTATTTGTTCTGTCTTTGGATTAAACTGAAATTGCAAACAACTTTCTATGAGTTGTTTAAAAAATAACTATATTTTGGAGATTATTTTTTTTCCAAATAACCGAAAGTGAGCGAGGAAAAAGGCCGTCCTTGAACATGGGAGGAGACAATGTTACTAATTTGTAAATAAAGCAAGTTTGTTATTTTGAATGAATTATTTCTGGTTTTTAGAGGGAGAGAAACCAGAAGCCCACCATCGTCTCATGGGTCTCCCGGTTGCGGCCGGCACGGGTATCGAACCAGCGTCTGTAGCAACGCAGTTTGCACTGCGATGCAGTGTTTGCAAAGTTTTTCATCCTGATCAATTGCCTTGCACAAAGTATCTATTGACCTGCTAATAGCCCATAATGGTGCTGTACGAGGTGACGGGTTGGGTCGGGAGTAGGCTACAGTACTACAGTAAAAGAACAATTATCTAAACATTTCCACACCCTAATTGCAGTCTAACCTATACCCAAACAGAGATTCAGTGAAAATAAAAATCTAATTGATTTATCAAGAACAGTCCCCATGCCAGAACAGCACTGTTTTGACATCTGAATGCTGTCTTTTACCCCTTCCACTTGCCTCTTCCATTAATTTTGAAAGAGTATTTTCCAGTAAGCAGAATCAATGCTCTAACTCCCCCTTGCGCCGGTCTGGAGCATTGACGCAGTGACGCAGGGTACTGTACTAAACCACAAATTACCTCTAAATCCCACAGCATAATCTCAAAACCTTTAGTTGAGCAAACACTGTAGCAACCACTGTAGATGACATGGTGTTGGTCCTACATGGTGTTGGTCCTATATGGTGTTGGTCCTAGATGACATGGTGTTGGTCCTAGATGACATGGTGTTGGTCCTAGATGGTGTTGGTCCTAGATGACATGGTGTTGGTCCTAGATGGTGTTGGTCCTAGATGACATGGTATTGGTCCTAGATGACATGGTGTTGGTCCTAGATGGTGTTGGTCCTAGATGGTGTTGGTCCTAGATGGTGTTGGTCCTAGATGACATGGTGATGGTCCTAGATGACATGGTGATGGTCCTAGATGACATGGTGTTGGTCCTAGATGACATGGTGTTGGTCCTAGATGACATGGTGTTGGTCCTAGATGACATGGTGTTGGTCCTAGATGACATGGTGTTGGTCCTAGATGGTGTTGGTCCTAGATGGTGTTGGTCCTAGATGGTGTTGGTCCTAGATGGTGTTGGTCCTAGATGGTGTTGGTCCTAGATGACATGGTGTTGGTCCTAGATGGTGTTGGTCCTAGATGGTGTTGGTCCTAGATGGTGTTGGTCCTAGATGGTGTTGGTCCTAGATAGTGTTGGTCCTAGATGGTGTTGGTCCTAGATGGTGTTGGTCCTAGATGACATGGTGATGGTCCTAGATGACATGGTGATGGTCCTAGATGACATGGTGATGGTCCTAGATGACATGGTGATGGTCCTAGATGGTGTTGGACCTAGATGACATGGTGTTGGTCCTAGATGACATGGTGTTGGTCCTAGATGACATGGTGTTGGTCCTAGATGACATGGTGGTGGTCCTAGATGACATGGTGTTGGTCCTAGATGGTGTTGGTCCCAGATGGTGTTGGTCCTAGATGACATGGTGGTGGTCCTAGATGACATGGTGTTGGTCCTAGATGGTGTTGGTCCTAGATGGTGTTGGTCCTAGATGACATGGTGTTGGTCCTAGATGACATGGTGTTGGTCCTAGATGACATGGTGTTGGTCCTAGATGACATGGTGTTGGTCCAAGATGTTGTTGTTCCTAGATGGTGTTGGTCCTAGATGACATGGTGTTGGTCCTAGATGGTGTTGGTCCTAGATGGTGTTGGTCCTAGATGGTGTTGGTCCTAGATGACATGGTGTTGGTCCTAGATGGCATGGTGTTGGTCCTAGATGGCATGGTGTTGGTCCTAGATGGCATGGTGTTGGTCCTAGATGGCATGGTGTTGGTCCTAGATGACATGGTGTTTGTCCTAGATGACATGGTGTTGGACCTAGATGGTGTTGGTCCTAAATGGTGGTGGTCCTATATGGTGTTGGTCCTAGATGGTGTTGGACCTAGATGGTGTTGGTCCTAGATGGTGTTGGTCATAGATGGTGTTGGTCCTAAATGGTGTTGGACCTAGATGGTGTTGGTCCTAGATGGTGTTGGTCCTAAATGGTGGTGGTCCTAGATGGTGTTGGTCCTAAATGGTGTTGGTCCTAAATGGTGTTGGTCCCAGATGGTGTTGGTCCTAGATGGTGTTGGTCCTAGATGGTGTTGGTCATAGATGGTGTTTGTCCTAGATGACATGGTGTTGGTCCTAGATGACATGGTGTTGGTCCTAGATGGTGTTGGTCCTAGATGGTGTTGGTCCTAGATGGTGTTGGTCCTAGATGACATGGTGTTGGTCCTACATGGTGTTGGTCCTAGATGGTGTTGGTCCTAGATGGTGTTGTTCCTAGATGGTGTTGGTCCTAGATGGTGTTGGTCCTAGATGACATGGTGTTGGTCCTAGATGGTGTTGGTCCTAGATGGTGTTGGTCCTAGATGGTGTTGGTCATAGATGGTGTTGGTCCTAGATGGTGTTGGTCCTAGATAGTGTTGGTCCTAGATGGTGTTGGTCCTAGATGACATGGTGTTGGTCCTAGATGACATGGTGTTGGTCCTAGATGGTGTTGGTCCTAGATGGGTTTGGTCCTAGATGACATGGTGTTGGTCCTAGATATTGTTGGTCCTAGATGGTGTTCGTCCTAGATGACATGGTGTTGGTCCTAGATATTGTTGGTCCTAGATGGTGTTCGTCATAGATGACATGGTGTTGGTCCTAGATGGTGTTGGTCCCAGATGGTGTTGGTCCTAGATGACATGGTGTTGGTCCTAGATGACATGGTGTTGGTCCTAGATGACATGGTGTTGGTCCTAGATGACATGGTGTTGGTCCTATATGACATGGTGTTGGTCCTAGATGGTGTTGGTCCTAGATGACATGGTGTTGGTCCTAGATGGTGTTGGTCCTAGATGGTGTTGGTCCTAGATGGTGTTGGTCCAAGATGGTGTTGGTCCTAGATGGTGTTGGTCCTAGATGGTGTTGGTCCTAGATGGTGTTGGTCCTAGATGGTGTTGGTCCTAGATGGTGTTGGTCCTAGATGACATGGTGTTGGTCCTATATGGTGTTGGTCCTATATGATGTTGGTCCTAAATGATGTTGGTCCTAAATGGTGTTGGTCCTAGATGGTGTTGGTCCTAGATGTCATGGTGTTGGTCCTAGATGACATGGTGTTGGTCCTAGATGGTGTTGGTCCTAGATGGTGTTGGTCCTAGATGGTGTTGGTCCTAGATGACATGGTGTTGGTCCTAGATGACATGGTGTTGGTCCTAGATGACATGGTGTTGGTCATAGATGGTGTTGGTCCTAGATGACATGGTGTTGGTCCTAGATGACATGGTGTTGGTCCTAGATGACATGGTGTTGGTCCTAGATGGTGTTGGTCCTATATGGTGTTGGTCCTAGATGACATGGTGTTGGTCCCAGATGGTGTTGGTCCTAGATGACATGGTGTTGGTCCTCGATTACATGGTGTTGGTCCTATATGGTGTTGGTCCTAGATGACATGGTGTTGGTCCCAGATGGTGTTGGTCCTAGATGACATGGTGTTGGTCATAGATGGTGTTGGTCCTAGATGTCATGGTGTTGGTCCTAGATGACATGGTGTTGGTCCTAGATGACATGGTGATGGTCCTAGATGACATGGTGTTGGTCCTAGATGGTGTTGGTCCTAGATGGTGTTGGTCCTAGATGGTGTTGGTCCTAGATGGTGTTGGTCCTAGATGGTGTTGGTCCTAAATGGTGTTGGTCCAAGATGGTGTTGGTCCTAGATGGTGTTGGTCCTAGATGACATGGTGTTGGTCCTAGATGGTGTTGGTCCTAGATGACATGGTGTTGGTCCTAGATGACATGGTGTTGGTCCTAGATGGTGTTGGTCCTAGATGTTGTTGGTCCTAGATGGTGTTGGTCCTAGATGGTGTTGGTCCTAGATGACATGGTGTTGGTCCTAGATGTCATGGTGTTGGTCCTAGATGGTGTTGGTCCTAGATGTTGTTGGTCCTAGATGGTGTTGGTCCTAGATGGTGGTGGTCCTAGATGGTGGTGGTCCTAGATGGTGTTGGTCCTAGATGGTGTTGGTCCTAGATGGTGTTGGTCCTAGATGGTGTTGGTCCTAGATGTCATGGTGTTGGTCCTAGATGTCATGGTATTGGTCCTAGATGACATGGTATTGGTCCTAGATGACATGGTGTTGGTCCTAGATGACATGGTGATGGTCCTAGATGGCATGGTGTTGGTCCTAGATGGTGTTGGTCCTAGATGGTGGTGGTCCTAGATGGTGTTGGTCCTAGATGGTGTTGGTCCTAGATGGTGTTGGTCCTAGATGGTGTTGGTCCTAGATGGTGTTGGTCCAAGATGGTGTTGGTCCTAGATGGTGTTGGTCCTAAATGGTGTTGGTCCTAAATGGTGTTGGTCCCAGATGGTGTTGGTCCTAAATGGTGTTGGTCCTAAATGGTGTTGGTCCTAAATGGTGTTGGTCCAAGATGGTGTTGGTCCTAGATGGTGTTGGTCATAGATGGTGTTTGTCCTAGATGACATGGTGTTGGTCCTAGATGACATGGTGTTGGTCCTAGATGACATGGTGTTGGACCTAAATGGTGTTGGTCCTAGATGGTGGTGGTCCTAAATGGTGGTGGTCCTAGATGGTGTTGGACCTAGATGGTGTTGGTTCTAGATGGTGTTGGTCCTAGATGACATGGTGTTGGTCCTAGATGACATGGTGTTGGTCCTAAATGGTGTTGGTCCTAGATGGTGTTGGTCCTAAATGGTGGTGGTCCTAGATGGTGTTGGTCCTAGATGGTGTTGGTTCTAGATGGTGTTGGTCCTAGATGACATGGTGTTGGTCCTAGATGACATGGTGTTGGTCCTAAATGGTGTTGGTCCTAGATGGTGTTGGTCCTAGATGATGTTGGTCCTAGATGACATGGTGTTGGTCCTAAATGGTGTTGGTCCTAGATGGTGTTGGTCCTAGATGGTGTTGGTCCTAGATGACATGGTGTTGGTCCTAGATGGTGTTGGTCCTAGATGACATGGTGTTGGTCCTAAATGGTGTTGGTCCTAGATGGTGTTGGTCCTAAATGGTGTTGGTCCTAGATGGTGTTGGTCCTAAATGGTGGTGGTCCTAGATGGTGTTGGTCCTAGATGGTGTTGGTCCTAGATGGTGTTGGTCCTAGATGGTGTTGGTCCTAAATGGTGGTGGTCCTAGATGACATGGTGTTGGTCCTAGATGGTGTTGGTCCTAAATGGTGTTGGTCCTAGATGGTGTTGGTCCTAGATGGTGTTGGTCCTAGATGGTGTTGGTCCTAGATGGTGTTGGTCCTAGATGGTGTTGGTCCTAGATGGTGTTGGTCCTAGATGGTGTTGGTCCTACATGGTGTTGGTCCTAGATGACATGGTGTTGGTCCTAAATGGTGGTGGTCCTAGATGGTGTTGGTCCTAGATGGTGTTGGTCCTAGATGACATGGTGTTGGTCCTAGATGGTGTTGGTCCTAGATGACATGGTGTTGGTCCTAGATGGTGTTGGTCCTAGATGGTGTTGGTCCTAGATGTTGTTGGTCCTAGATGGTGTTGGTCCTAGATGACATGGTGTTGGTCCTAAATGGTGTTGGTCCTAGATGGTGTTGGTCCTAAATGGTGTTGGTCCTAGATGGTGTTGGTCCTAAATGGTGGTGGTCCTAGATGGTGTTGGTCCTAGATGGTGTTGGTCCTAGATGACATGGTGTTGGTCCTAGATGGTGTTGGTCCTAGATGACATGGTGTTTGTCCTAGATTACATGGTGTTGGTCCCAGATGGTGTTGGTCCTAGATGGTGTTGGTCCTAGATGGTGTTGGACCTAGATGGTGTTGGTCCTAGATGACATGGTGTTGGTCCTAGATGGTGTTGGTCCTAGATGACATGGTGTTGGACCTAGATGGTGGTGGTCCTAGATGGTGTTGGACCTAGATGGTGTTGGTCCTAGATGGTGGTGGTCCTAGATGACATGGTGTTGGTCCTAAATGGTGTTGGTCCAAGATGGTGTTGGTCCTAGATGTTGTTGGTCCTAGATGGTGTTGGTACTAGATGGTGTTGGTCCTAGATGGTGTTGGTCCTAGATGGTGTTGGTCCTAGATGGTGTTGGTCCTAGATGACATGGTGGTGGTCCTAGATGGTGTTGGTCCTAGATGGTGTTGGACCTAGATGGTGTTGGTCCTAGATGGTGTTGGTCCTAGATGGTGGTGGTCCTAGATGACATGGTGTTGGTCCTAGATGGTGTTGGTCCTAGATGACATGGTGTTGGTCCTAGATGACATGGTGTTTGTCCTAGATGACATGGTGTTGGTCCTAGATGGTGTTGGTCCTAGATGACATGGTGTTGGTCCTAGATGACATGGTGTTGGTCCTAGATGACATGGTGTTGGTCCTAGATGACATGGTGTTGGTCCTATATGACATGGTGTTGGTCCTAGATGACATGGTGTTGGTCCTAGATGGTGTTAGTCCTAGATGGTGTTGGTCCTAGATGGTGTTGGTCCTAGATGACATGGTGTTGGTCGTAGATGGTGTTGGTCCTAGATGACATGGTGTTGGTCCTAGATGACATGGTGTTGGTCCTAGATGACATGGTGTTGGTCCTAGATGACATGGTGTTGGTCCTATATGACATGGTGTTGGTCCTATATGACATGGTGTTGGTCCTAGATGACATGGTGTTGGTCCTATATGACATGGTGTTGGTCCTAGATGACATGGTGTTGGTCCTAGATGACATGGTGTTGCTCCTAGATGGTGTTAGTCCTAAATGGTGGTGGTCCTAGATGGTGTTGGTCCTAGATGGTGTTGGTCCTAAATGGTGTTGGTCCAAGATGGTGTTGGTCCTAGATGGTGTTGGTCCTAGATGGTGTTGGTCCTAGATGGCATGGTGTTGGACCTAGATGGTGTTGGTCCTAGATGACATGGTGTTGGTCCTAGATGGTGTTGGTCCTAGATGACATGGTGTTGGACCTAGATGGTGGTGGTCCTAGATGGTGTTGGACCTAGATGGTGTTGGTCCTAGATGGTGGTGGTCCTAGATGACATGGTGTTGGTACTAAATGGTGTTGGTCCCAGATGGTGTTGGTCCAAGATGGTGTTGGTCCTAGATGGTGTTGGTCCTAGATGGTGTTGGTACTAGATGGTGTTGGTCCTAGATGGTGTTGGTCCTAGATGGTGTTGGTCCTAGATGGTGTTGGTCCTAGATGACATGGTGGTGGTCTTAGATGACATGGTGTTGGTACTAAATGGTGTTGGTCCCAGATGGTGTTGGTCCAAGATGGTGTTGGTCCTAGATGGTGTTGGTCCTAGATGGTGTTGGTACTAGATGGTGTTGGTCCTAGATGGTGTTGGTCCTAGATGGTGTTGGTCCTAGATGACATGGTGTTGGTCCTAGATGGTGTTGGTCCTAGATGGTGTTGGACCTAGATGGTGTTGGTCCTAGATGGTGTTGGTCCTAGATGACATGGTGTTGGTCCTAGATGACATGGTGTTGGTCCTAGATGACATGGTGTTGGTCCTAGATGGTGTTGGTCCTAGATGGTGTTGGTCCTAGATGGTGTTGGTCCTAGATGGTGGTGGTCCTAGATGGTGTTGGTCCTAGATGGTGTTGGTCCTATATGGTGTTGGTCCTAGATGACATGGTGTTGGTCCTAGATGGTGGTGGTCCTAGATGGTGTTGGTCCTAGATGGTGTTGGTCCTAGATGGTGTTGGTCCTAGATGGTGTTGGTCATAGATTACATGGTGTTGGTCCTAGATGGTGTTGGTCCTAGATGGTGTTGGTCCTAGATGACATGGTGTTGGTCCTAGATGGTGGTGGTCCTAGATGGTGTTGGTCCTAGATGGTGTTGGTCCTAGATGGTGTTGGTCCTAGATGGTGTTGGTCCTAGATGACATGGTGTTGGTCCTAGATGGTGTTGGTCCTAGATGGTGTTGGTCCTAGATGGTGTTGGTCCTAGATGGTGTTGGTCCTAGATGGTGTTGGTCCTAGATGGTGTTGGTCATAGATGGTGTTGGTCCTAGATGGTGTTGGTCATAGATTACATGGTGTTGGTCCTAGATGGTGTTGGTCCTAGATGGTGTTGGTCCTAGATGGTGTTGGTCATAGATTACATGGTGTTGGTCCTAGATGGTGTTGGTCCTAGATGGTGTTGGTCCTAGATGACATGGTGATGGTCCTAGATGACATGGTGTTGGTCCTAGATGACATGGTGTTGGTCCTAGATGACATGGTGTTGGTCATAGATGGTGTTGGTCCTAGATGGTGTTGGTCCTAGATGGTGTTGGTCCTAGATGGTGTTGGTCCTAGATGACATGGTGTTGGTCCTAGATGGTGTTGGTCCTAGATGACTTGGTGTTGGTCCTAGATGGTGTTGGTCCTAGATGACATGGTGTTGGTCCTAGATGACATGGTGTTGGTCCTAGATGACATGGTGTTGGTCCTAGATGGTGTTGGTCCTAGATGACATGGTGTTGGTCCTAGATGTCATGGTGTTGGTCCTAGATGGTGTTGGTCCTAGATGGTGTTGGTCCTAGATGGTGTTGGTCCTAGATGGTGTTGGTCCTAGATGACATGGTGTTGGTCCTAGATTACATGGTCAATAGACATGTCCAAAACTCTAACCTTATTGTTGTAATGACTTCCATTACCTAGTGTTCAGCACTGACAACCTAAATATATTACTATTTATTGCTATGTATTACTATGTATTGTGTTAGGAATCTGCTTATCTGATGATTCAAATGTTTTATGTTCTGGTCTATGATTCACATTAGCCATGTTCTGGTCATATGATTCACATTAGCCATGTTCTGGTCATATGATTCACATTAGTCATGTTCTGGTCATATGATTCACATTAGCCATGTTCTGGTCCTATGATTCACATTAGTCATGTTCTGGTCATATGATTCACATTAGCCATGTTCTGGTCATATGATTCACATTAGTCATGTTCTGGTCCTATGATTCACATTAGCCATGTTCTGGTCTATGATTCACATTAGTCATGTTCTGGTCTATGATTCACATTAGTCATGTTCTGGTCTATGATTCACATTAGCCATGTTCTGGTCATATGATTCACATTAGCCATGTTCTGGTCTATGATTCACATTAGTCATATTCTGGTCTATGATTCACATTAGTCATGTTCTGGTCCTATGATTCACATTAGTCATGTTCTGGTCCTATGATTCACATTAGTCATGTTCTGGTCCTATGATTCACATTAGTCATGTTCTGGTCTATGATTCACATTAGCCATGTTCTGGTCTATGATTCACATTAGTCATGTTCTGGTCCTATGATTCACATTAGTCATGTTCTGGTCTATGATTCACATTAGTCATGTTCTGGTCTATGATTCACATTAGTCATGTTCTGGTCCTATGATTCACATTAGTCATGTTCTGGTCTATGATTCACATTAGTCATGTTCTGGTCTATGATTCACATTAGTCATGTTCTGGTCCTATGATTCACATTAGTCATGTTCTGGTCTATGATTCACATTAGTCATGTTCTGGTCCTATGATTCTGTTCAGATTGTAAGTTGATGGTTTGTTTTCTGTCTCTAGCTCCGTCGTCTCCCTCCTCCTTCACCCTGAATAAGTCTAATACTCTCAGTACAACGCTTCTCAAGTCCTACTACCCAGGTAAACACCTTTACTCCACCTTTACTCCTCACCATTCTGCCATAGTAGGATCACAGTAGATAGCAGAGAGTACAAGTCAATGGTTGGGAAATGAGAGTTAACTTAAGTTTAGCTTTAGTCCCGTGTGTGTTTGTTGCATTAATCATGTGTTTTTTGATTGATTGAAATGAATCGAAAGTCTATGCATTAATGATAACCAACATCGTCTGTGTGTGAATGTACTATATTCATTTTATTTATTTATTTACTATATTTCTAGCCTTATCTACTGTTCAATGTGCGTTTGGTCTTCTATCTCTCTGTGTTTAGCAGCTCTTCTGTCTCCTGCTATAAGACTGTATTGTTTTGTCAATCTCTCCTCCTCCTCCTCTTCCTCTTCCTTCTATCACTCCTCTTCCTCCTCTTCCTCCTCCTCTTCCTCCTCCTCCTCTTCCTCCTCCTCTTCCCCATCTTCCTCCTCTTCCACCTCCTCTTCCTCCTCTTCTTCCTCCTCTTCTTCTTCCTCCTCTTCCCCTTCCTCTTCCTGCCCTTCATCTTCCTCCTCTTCCACTTCCTCTGCTTCCTCTTCCTTCTATTCCTCCTCTTCCTCTTCCTCCTTCTCTTCCTCCTCCTCTCCCTCTCCCTCTTCCTCTTCCTCATCTTCCTCCACCTCTTCCTCCTCCTCCTCTTCTTCCTCCTCCTCCTTCTCCTCTTCTTCCTCCTCCTCCTCCTCTTCTTCCTCCTCCTCCTTCTCTTCTTCCTCCTCCTCCTCTTCTTCCTCCTCCTCCTTCTCCTCTTCCTCCTCCTCCTCCTCCTCCTCCTCTTCTCTATCTACAATCACATTCACTTTGCTCTGGTATTTAGCTCTCCTCTTTTCTTGCATGCTTTTATTTACTGCTATTTTCTCTCCTCTTCCTCCTCCTCTTCTTCCTCCAACTTCTGCACTTGTTTTGGGATTATGAACAGATCCCTTTGTGCCAACTGCTATCTTAGGTGAGACACGTCTTCTTTTACCACTATATCCATTTCTGCTGAGTGTATTATAGGATTCACCGTTTAACTTGCTTTATCATTAAGACTTTGACAAAGAAAACCTATTTCTATATACATGCAGTAAAGTATTGGGAGGGAACAGCTCTGTTACTGATGATGGCTTCCTCACCTCCATACCTGCCTGCTGCTTCCTCCTCGTCCTCCTCCTCTTCCTAATCCTACTCTTTCTATTCCTCCTCTTCCTCCCTGTCTTATCTCTGTGGTTATCCCCGCCCTGGGCTGAGGCTGGCTTCTCTCCATTCCATCCTCACTGCGTGTGATTTCACCCATGCTGTGCGTTGTGATGTCACCTATGTAACATGTTTGACCTCTCATATGCATGGTCAGACATACGGACTGGATGTGGGGGGGAGTGTAGTTGGGATGGACGGGGGAGGTGTAAGTGGGGAGAAGGTGGGAGGTGTAGTTGGGGACGAGGGGGGAGAGAAGTTGGCCAGGAGGGGGGAGTGTAGTTGGGGAGGAGGGAAGAGGTGTAGTTAGGGTGGAGGGGGGAGGTGTAGTTAGGGATGAGGGGGGAGTGTAGTTGGGATGAAGGGGGAGTGTAGTTGGTGAGAAGGGGGAGTGTAGTTGGGGAGGAGCGGAGTGTAGTTCAGGAGGAGAGGAGTGTAGTTCAGGAGGAGAGGGGAGGGGAGTGTAGGTGGGGAGGAGGGGATGGTGTAGTTTTGGAGGAAGGGGGTGTAGTTGGGGAGGAGGGATGTGTAGTTCAGGAGGAGGGGGAGTGTAGTTGAGTAAGAAGCGGAGGTGTAGTTGCGGACAGGTGTGGCAGCCAGCTCCTATCGCCATGTCCACTGTTACTACAGGTACCTGTAAAGTCACTCTGATACACTAATATGAACACAGAGAGAGATCAACCACTTATATAAACAGAGAGAGGTCAACCACTTATATGAACAGAGAGAGAGATCAACCACTTCTATAAACAGAGAGATCAACCACTTCTATAAACAGAGAGAGAGATCACCCACTTTTATAAACAGAGAGAGAGATCAACCACTTATATAAACAGAGAGAGAGATCAACCACTTATATAAACAGAGAGAGATCAGCCACTTATATAAACAGAGAGAGATCAACCACTTATATAAACTGAGAGAGATCAACAACATATATAATCAGAGAGAGATCAGCCACTTCTATTAACAGAGAGAGAGATCAACCACTTTTATAAACAGGGAGAGAGATCAACCACTTATATGAACAGAGAGAGAGATCAACCACTTTTATAAACTGAGAGAGATCAACAACATATATAATCAGAGAGAGATCAACCACTTCTATAAACAGAGAGAGAGAGAGATCAACCACTTATATAAACAGAGAGAGAACAACCACATATAAGCAGAGAGAGAGAGAGAGAGAGATCAACCACTTATATAAACAGAGAGAGAGATCAACCACTTCTATAAACAGAGAGAGAGATCAACCACTTCTATAAACAGAGAGAGATCAGCCACTTATATAAACAGAGAGATCAACCACTTATGTAAACAGAGAGAGATCAGCCACTTATATAAACAGAGAGAGATCAACCACTTATGTAAATAGAGAGCGAGATCAACCACTTACATAAACAGAGAGAGAGAGATCAACCACTTATATAAACATAGAGAGAGATCAACCACTTATATAAACAGAGGGTGAGATCAACCACTTATATAAACATAGAGAGAGAGAGAGAGTTCAACTACTTATAAACAGAGAGAGAGAGATCAACCACTTCTAATAACAGAGAGAGAGATCAACCACTTCTATTAACAGAGAGATCAGCCACTTATATAAACTGAGAGAGATCAACAACTTATATAAGGAGAGACAGAGAGAGAGAGAGATCAACCACTTATATAAACAGGGAGAGATCAACCAATAGTTTAAACAGAAAGAGAGTGAGAGCGATCAACCACTTATATGAATATAGAGATAGAAAGATCAGCCACTTATATAAACAGAGAGATAGAGAGATCAACCACTTATATAAACAGAGAGAGAGAGATCAACCACTTATATAAACAGAGAGAGAGAGATCAACCACTTATATAAACAGAGAGAGAGAGAGAGAGATCAACCACATATAAGCAGAGAGAGATCAACCACGTATGTAAACAGAAAGAGAGAGAGAGAGAGATCAACCACTTATATAAACAGAGAGAGAGAGATCAACCACTTCTATAAATAGAGAGAGATCAGCCACTTATATAAACAGAGAGAGAGATCTACCACTTCTATAAACAGAGAGAGATCAGCCCCTTATATAAACAGAGAGAGATCAACCACTTATGTAAACAGAGAGAGATCAGCCACTTATATAAACAGAGTGAGATCAACCACTTATGTGAATAGAGAGTGAGATCAACCACTTACATAAACAGAGAGAGAGATCAACCACTTCTATTAACAGAGTTCAACCACTTATATAAACAGAGATCGACCACTTATATAAACAGAGAGAGAGAGATCAACCACTTCCATAAACAGAGAGAGAGATCAACCACTTATTTAAATAGAGAGTGAGATCAACCACATATATAAACAGAGAGAGAGAGATCAACCACCTACATAAACAGAGAGAGAGATCAGCCACTTATATAAACAGAGAGAGAGAGATCAACCACTTCTATAAACAGAGAGAGAGAGATCAACCACTTCTATAAACAGAGAGAGAGAGAGATCAACCACTTCTATAAACATAGAGAGAGAGAGAGATCAACCACTTATGTAAATAAGGAGAGAGATCAACCACTTATATAAACAGAGAGAGAGAGAGAGAGATCAACCTGTAAATAGAGAGAGAGATCAGCCACTTATATAAACAGAGAGAGCGATCAACCATTATATAAGCAGAGAGAGATCAACCACTTATGTAAACAGAGAGAGATCAGCCACTTATATAAACAGAGAGAGAGATCAACCACTTCTATAAACAGAGAGAGAGAGATCAACCACTTATATAAACAGAGAGAGAGAGAGAGATCAACCACATATAAGCAGAGAGAGATCAACCACGTATGTAAACAGAAAGAGAGAGAGAGAGAGATCAACCACTTATATAAACAGAGAGAGAGAGATCAACCACTTCTATAAATAGAGAGAGATCATCCACTTATATAAACAGAGAGAGAGATCAACCACTTCTATAAACAGAGAGAGATCAGCCCCTTATATAAACAGAGAGAGATCAACCACTTATGTAAACAGAGAGAGATCAGCCACTTATATAAACAGAGAGAGATCAACCACTTATGTAAATAGAGAGTGAGATCAACCACTTATGTGAATAGAGAGTGAGATCAAACACTTACATAAACAGAGAGAGAGATCAACCACTTCTATTAACAGAGTTCAACCACTTATATAAACAGAGATCAACCACTTATATAAACAGAGAGAGAGAGATCAACCACTTCCATAAACAGAGAGAGAGATCAACCACTTATTTAAACAGAGAGTGAGATCAACCACATATATAAACAGAGAGAGAGAGATCAACCACCTACATAAACAGAGAGAGAGATCAGCCACTTATATAAACAGAGACAGAGAGATCAACCACTTCTATAAACAGAGAGAGAGATCAACCACTTCTATAAACAGAGAGAGAGAGAGAGAGAGATCAACCACTTCTATAAACAGAGAGAGAGAGAGAGAGAGATCAACCACTTCTATAAACAGAGAGAGAGAGATCAACCACTTATGTAAATAGAGAGAGAGATCAACCACTTATATAAACAGAGAGAGAGAGAGAGATCAACCACTTATGTAAATAGAGAGAGAGATCAGCCACTTATATAAACAGAGAGAGCGATCAACCATTATATAAACAGAGAGAGATCAACCACTTATATAAACAGAGAGAGATCAGCCACTTATATAAACAGAGAGAGAGATCAACCACTTCTATAAACAGAGAGAGAGAGAGATCAACCACTTTATAAACAGCGAGAAATCAGCTACTTATATAAACAGAGAGAGATCAACCACTTATGTAAACAGAGAGTGAGATCAACCACTTACATAAACAGAGAGAGAGAGAGAGATCAACCACTTACATAAACAGAGAGAGAGAGATCAACCACTTACATAAACAGAGAGAGAGAGATCAACCACTTATATAAACATAGAGAGAGATCAACTACTTATATAAACATAGAGAGAGATCAACCACTTATATAAACAGAGGGTGAGATCAACCACTTATATAAACTGAGAGAGATCAACAACATATATAATCAGAGAGAGATCAGCCACTTCTATTAACAGAGAGAGAGATCAACCACTTTTATAAACAGGGAGAGAGATCAACCACTTATATGAACATAGATAGAGATCAACCACTTATATAAGGAGAGACAGAGAGAGAGAGAGAGAGAGAGAGAGAGATCAACCACTTATAAACAGAGAGAGAGATCAACCACTTATAAACAGAGAGAGATCAACCACTTATATAAACAGGGAGAGATCAGCTACTAATTTAAACAGAATGAGAGTGAGAGCGATCAACCACTTATATGAATATAGAGATAGAAAGATCAGCCACTTATATAAACAGAGAGATAGAGAGATCAACCACTTATATAAACAGAGAGAGAGAGATCAACCACTTATATAAACATAGAGAGAGATCAACAACTTATATAAGCAGAGAGAGATCAACCATTATATAAGCAGAGAGAGATCAACCACTTCTATAAACAGAGAGAGAGAGAGATCAACCACTTCTATAAATAGAGAGAGATCAGCCACTTCTATAAACAGAGAGAGATCAACCACTTCTATAAATAGAGAGAGATCAGCCACTTATATAAACAGAGAGAGAGAGATCAACCACTTCTATAAACAGAGAGAGAGAGAGATCAACCACTTATATAAACAGAGAGAGATCAACCACATATAAGCAGAGAGAGAGAGAGAGAGATCAACCACTTATATAAACAGAGAGAGAGATCAACCACTTCTATAAACAGAGAGAGAGATCAACCACTTCTATAAACAGAGAGAGATCAGCCACTTATATAAACAGAGAGAGAGATAGATCAACCACTTCTATAAACAGAGAGAGAGATCAACCACTTATATAAACAGAGAGAGAGATCAGCCACTTATATAAACAGAGAGATCAACCACTTATGTAAACAGAGAGAGATCAGCCACTTATATAAA
The DNA here is from genome assembly GCF_965601325.2 of Salmo salar. Taxonomy (NCBI): domain Eukaryota; kingdom Metazoa; phylum Chordata; class Actinopteri; order Salmoniformes; family Salmonidae; genus Salmo; species Salmo salar. Next base: position 5,170,807 of record NC_138293.1, on the reverse strand, counting down.
CAGAGAGAGATCAACCACTTATGTAAATAGAGAGTGAGATCAACCACTTACATAAACAGAGAGAGAGAGATCAACCACTTATATAAACATAGAGAGAGATCAACCACTTATATAAACAGAGGGTGAGATCAACCACTTATATAAACATAGAGAGAGAGAGAGAGAGTTCAACTACTTATAAACAGAGAGAGAGAGATCAACCACTTCTAATAACAGAGAGAGAGATCAACCACTTCTATTAACAGAGAGATCAGCCACTTATATAAACTGAGAGAGATCAACAACTTATATAAGGAGAGACAGAGAGAGAGAGAGATCAACCACTTATAAACAGAGAGAGATCAACCACTTATATAAACAGGGAGAGATCAACCAATAATTTTAACAGAAGGAGAGTGAGAGCGATCAACCACTTATATGAATATAGAGATAGAAAGATCAGCCACTTATATAAACAGAGAGAGAGATCAACCACTTATATAAACATAGAGATAGAGAGATCAACCACTTATATAAACAGAGAGAGAGATCAACCACTTATATAAACATAGAGATAGAGAGATCAGCCACTTATATAAACAGAGAGAGATCAGCCACTTATATAAACAGAGAGAGAGAGAGATCAACCACTTTATAAACAGCGAGAAATCAGCTACTTATATAAACAGAGAGAGATCAACCACTTATGTAAACAGAGAGTGAGATCAACCACTTACATAAACAGAGAGAGAGAGAGAGATCAACCACTTACATAAACAGAGAGAGAGAGAGATCAACCACTTACATAAACAGAGAGAGAGAGATCAACCACTTATATAAACATAGAGAGAGATCAACTACTTATATAAACATAGAGAGAGATCAACCACTTATATAAACAGAGGGTGAGATCAACCACTTATATAAACTGAGAGAGATCAACAACATATATAATCAGAGAGAGATCAGCCACTTCTATTAACAGAGAGAGAGATCAACCACTTTTATAAACAGGGAGAGAGATCAACCACTTATATGAACATAGATAGAGATCAACCACTTATATAAGGAGAGACAGAGAGAGAGAGAGAGAGAGAGAGAGAGATCAACCACTTATAAACAGAGAGAGAGATCAACCACTTATAAACAGAGAGAGATCAACCACTTATATAAACAGGGAGAGATCAGCTACTAATTTAAACAGAATGAGAGTGAGAGCGATCAACCACTTATATGAATATAGAGATAGAAAGATCAGCCACTTATATAAACAGAGAGATAGAGAGATCAACCACTTATATAAACAGAGAGAGAGAGATCAACCACTTATATAAACATAGAGAGAGATCAACAACTTATATAAGCAGAGAGAGATCAACCATTATATAAGCAGAGAGAGATCAACCACTTCTATAAACAGAGAGAGAGAGAGATCAACCACTTCTATAAATAGAGAGAGATCAGCCACTTCTATAAACAGAGAGAGATCAACCACTTCTATAAATAGAGAGAGATCAGCCACTTATATAAACAGAGAGAGAGAGATCAACCACTTCTATAAACAGAGAGAGAGAGAGATCAACCACTTATATAAACAGAGAGAGATCAACCACATATAAGCAGAGAGAGAGAGAGAGAGATCAACCACTTATATAAACAGAGAGAGAGATCAACCACTTCTATAAACAGAGAGAGAGATCAACCACTTCTATAAACAGAGAGAGATCAGCCACTTATATAAACAGAGAGAGAGATAGATCAACCACTTCTATAAACAGAGAGAGAGATCAACCACTTATATAAACAGAGAGAGAGATCAGCCACTTATATAAACAGAGAGATCAACCACTTATGTAAACAGAGAGAGATCAGCCACTTATATAAACAGAGAGAGATCAACCACTTATGTAAATAGAGAGTGAGATCAACCACTTACATAAACAGAGAGAGAGAGATCAACCACTTATATAAACATAGAGAGAGATCAACCACTTATATAAACAGAGGGTGAGATCAACCACTTATATAAACATAGAGAGAGAGAGAGAGAGTTCAACTACTTATAAACAGAGAGAGAGAGATCAACCACTTCTAATAACAGAGAGAGAGATCAACCACTTCTATTAACAGAGAGATCAGCCACTTATATAAACTGAGAGAGATCAACAACTTATATAAGGAGAGACAGAGAGAGAGAGAGATCAACCACTTATAAACAGAGAGAGATCAACCACTTATATAAACAGGGAGAGATCAACCAATAATTTTAACAGAAGGAGAGTGAGAGCGATCAACCACTTATATGAATATAGAGATAGAAAGATCAGCCACTTATATAAACAGAGAGAGAGATCAACCACTTATATAAACATAGAGATAGAGAGATCAACCACTTATATAAACAGAGAGAGAGATCAACCACTTATATAAACATAGAGATAGAGAGATCAGCCACTTATATAAACAGAGAGAGATCAGCCACTTATATAAACAGAGAGAGAGAGAGATCAACCACTTTATAAACAGCGAGAAATCAGCTACTTATATAAACAGAGAGAGATCAACCACTTATGTAAACAGAGAGTGAGATCAACCACTTACATAAACAGAGAGAGAGAGAGAGATCAACCACTTACATAAACAGAGAGAGAGAGATCAACCACTTACATAAACAGAGAGAGAGAGATCAACCACTTATATAAACATAGAGAGAGATCAACTACTTATATAAACATAGAGAGAGATCAACCACTTATATAAACAGAGGGTGAGATCAACCACTTATATAAACTGAGAGAGATCAACAACATATATAATCAGAGAGAGATCAGCCACTTCTATTAACAGAGAGAGAGATCAACCACTTTTATAAACAGGGAGAGAGATCAACCACTTATATGAACATAGATAGAGATCAACCACTTATATAAGGAGAGACAGAGAGAGAGAGAGAGAGAGAGAGAGATCAACCACTTATAAACAGAGAGAGAGATCAACCACTTATAAACAGAGAGAGATCAACCACTTATATAAACAGGGAGAGATCAGCTACTAATTTAAACAGAATGAGAGTGAGAGCGATCAACCACTTATATGAATATAGAGATAGAAAGATCAGCCACTTATATAAACAGAGAGATAGAGAGATCAACCACTTATATAAACAGAGAGAGAGAGATCAACCACTTATATAAACATAGAGAGAGATCAACAACTTATATAAGCAGAGAGAGATCAACCATTATATAAGCAGAGAGAGATCAACCACTTCTATAAACAGAGAGAGAGAGAGATCAACCACTTCTATAAATAGAGAGAGATCAGCCACTTCTATAAACAGAGAGAGATCAACCACTTCTATAAATAGAGAGAGATCAGCCACTTATATAAACAGAGAGAGAGAGATCAACCACTTCTATAAACAGAGAGAGAGAGAGATCAACCACTTATATAAACAGAGAGAGATCAACCACATATAAGCAGAGAGAGAGAGAGAGAGATCAACCACTTATATAAACAGAGAGAGAGATCAACCACTTCTATAAACAGAGAGAGAGATCAACCACTTCTATAAACAGAGAGAGATCAGCCACTTATATAAACAGAGAGAGAGATAGATCAACCACTTCTATAAACAGAGAGAGAGATCAACCACTTATATAAACAGAGAGAGAGATCAGCCACTTATATAAACAGAGAGATCAACCACTTATGTAAACAGAGAGAGATCAGCCACTTATATAAACAGAGAGAGATCAACCACTTATGTAAATAGAGAGTGAGATCAACCACTTACATAAACAGAGAGAGAGAGATCAACCACTTATATAAACATAGAGAGAGATCAACCACTTATATAAACAGAGGGTGAGATCAACCACTTATATAAACATAGAGAGAGAGAGAGAGAGTTCAACTACTTATAAACAGAGAGAGAGAGATCAACCACTTCTAATAACAGAGAGAGAGATCAACCACTTCTATTAACAGAGAGATCAGCCACTTATATAAACTGAGAGAGATCAACAACTTATATAAGGAGAGACAGAGAGAGAGAGAGATCAACCACTTATAAACAGAGAGAGATCAACCACTTATATAAACAGGGAGAGATCAACCAATAATTTTAACAGAAGGAGAGTGAGAGCGATCAACCACTTATATGAATATAGAGATAGAAAGATCAGCCACTTATATAAACAGAGAGAGAGATCAACCACTTATATAAACATAGAGATAGAGAGATCAACCACTTATATAAACAGAGAGAGAGATCAACCACTTATATAAACATAGAGATAGAGAGATCAGCCACTTATATAAACAGAGAGAGAGATCAGCCACTTATATAAACAGAGAGAGAGTTCAACCACTTATATAAACAGAGAGAGAGAGAGAGATCAACCACATATAAGCAGAGAGAGATCAACCACGTATGTAAACAAGAAAGAGAGAGAGAGAGAGATCAACCACTTATATAAACAGAGAGAGAGAGATGAACCACTTATATAAATAGAGAGAGATCAGCCACTTATATAAACAGAGAGAGAGATCAACCACTTCTATAAACAGAGAGAGATCAGCCCCTTATATAAACAGAGAGAGATCAACCACTTATGTAAACAGAGAGATCAGCCACTTATATAAACAGAGAGAGATCAACCACTTATGTAAATAGAGAGTGAGATCAACCACTCATGTGAATAGAGAGTGAGATCAACCACTCATGTGAATAGAGAGTGAGATCAACCACTTACATAAACAGAGAGAGAGATCAACCACTTCTATTAACAGAGTTCAACCACTTATATAAACAGAGATCGACCACTTATATAAACAGAGAGAGAGAGATCAACCACTTCCATAAACAGAGAGAGAGATCAACCACTTATTTAAACAGAGAGTGAGATCAACCACATATATAAACAGAGAGAGAGAGATCAACCACCTACATAAACAGAGAGAGAGATCAGCCACTTATATAAACAGAGAGAGAGAGATCAACCACTTCTATAAACAGAGAGAGAGAGATCAACCACTTCTATAAACAGAGAGAGAGAGAGAGAGAGGTCAACCACTTATGTAAATAGAGAGAGAGATCAGCCACTTATATAAACAGAGAGAGCGATCAACCATTATATAAGCAGAGAGAGATCAACCACTTATGTAAACAGAGAGAGATCAGCCACTTATATAAACAGAGAGAGAGATCAACCACTTCTATAAACAGAGAGAGAGAGAGATCAACCACATATAAACAGAGAGAGATCAGCCACTTATATAAACAGAGAGAGAGAGATCAACCACTTATGTAAACAGAGAGAGAGAGATCAACCACTTACATAAACAGAGAGAGAGAGATCAACCACTTATATAAACATAGAGAGAGATCAACCACTTATATAAACATAGAGAGAGATCAACCACTTATATAAACAGAGGGTGAGATCAACCACTTATATAAACTGAGAGAGATCAACAACATATATAATCAGAGAGAGATCAGCCACTTATATAAACTGAGAGAGATCATCAACATATATAATCAGAGAGAGATCAGCCACTTCTATTAACAGAGAGAGAGATCAACCACTTTTATAAACAGGGAGAGAGATCAACCACTTATATGAACATAGAGAGAGATCCACCACTTATATAAGGAGAGACAGAGAGAGAGAGAGAGAGAGAGAGAGAGAGATCAACCACTTATACACAGAGAGAGAGAGATCAACCACTTCTATAAACAGAGAGAGAGAGAGAGATCAACCACTTCTATAAACAGAGAGAGAGATCAACCACTTATGTAAATAGAGAGAGAGATCAACCACTTATAAACAGAGAGAGAGAGATCAACCACTTATAAACAGAGAGAGATCAACCACTTATATAAACAGGGAGAGATCAGCTACTAATTTAAACAGAAAGAGAGTGAGAGCGATCAACCACTTATATGAATATAGAGATAGAAAGATCAGCCACTTATATAAACAGAGAGATAGAGAGATCAACCACTTATATAAACAGAGAGAGAGAGATCAACCACTTATATAAACATAGAGAGAGATCAACCACTTATATAAGCAGAGAGAGATCAACCATTATATAAGCAGAGAGAGATCAACCACTTCTATAAACAGAGAGAGAGAGAGATCAACCACTTCTATAAATAGAGAGAGATCAGCCACTTCTATAAACAGAGAGAGATCAACCACTTCTATAAATAGAGAGAGATCAGCCACTTATATAAACAGAGAGAGAGATCAACCACTTCTATAAACAGAGAGAGATCAGCCCCTTATATAAACAGAGAGAGATCAACCACTTATGTAAATAGAGAGTGAGATCAACCACTTACATAAACAGAGAGAGATCAACCACTTATATAAACATAGAGAGAGATCAACCACTTATATAAACATAGAGAGATCAACCACTTCCATAAACAGAGAGAGAGATCAACCACTTATTTAAACAGAGAGTGAGATCAACCACATATATAAACAGAGAGAGAGAGATCAACCACCTACATAAACAGAGAGAGAGATCAGCCACTTATATAAACAGAGAGAGAGAGATCAACCACTTCTATAAACAGAGAGAGAGAGATCAACCACTTCTATAAACAGAGAGAGAGAGAGAGAGAGGTCAACCACTTATGTAAATAGAGAGAGAGATCAGCCACTTATATAAACAGAGAGAGCGATCAACCATTATATAAGCAGAGAGAGATCAACCACTTATGTAAACAGAGAGAGATCAGCCACTTATATAAACAGAGAGAGAGATCAACCACTTCTATAAACAGAGAGAGAGAGAGATCAACCACATATAAACAGAGAGAGATCAGCCACTTATATAAACAGAGAGAGAGAGATCAACCACTTATGTAAACAGAGAGAGAGAGATCAACCACTTACATAAACAGAGAGAGAGAGATCAACCACTTATATAAACATAGAGAGAGATCAACCACTTATATAAACATAGAGAGAGATCAACCACTTATATAAACAGAGGGTGAGATCAACCACTTATATAAACTGAGAGAGATCAACAACATATATAATCAGAGAGAGATCAGCCACTTATATAAACTGAGAGAGATCATCAACATATATAATCAGAGAGAGATCAGCCACTTCTATTAACAGAGAGAGAGATCAACCACTTTTATAAACAGGGAGAGAGATCAACCACTTATATGAACATAGAGAGAGATCCACCACTTATATAAGGAGAGACAGAGAGAGAGAGAGAGAGAGAGAGAGATCAACCACTTATACACAGAGAGAGAGAGATCAACCACTTCTATAAACAGAGAGAGAGAGAGAGATCAACCACTTCTATAAACAGAGAGAGAGATCAACCACTTATGTAAATAGAGAGAGAGATCAACCACTTATAAACAGAGAGAGAGAGATCAACCACTTATAAACAGAGAGAGATCAACCACTTATATAAACAGGGAGAGATCAGCTACTAATTTAAACAGAAAGAGAGTGAGAGCGATCAACCACTTATATGAATATAGAGATAGAAAGATCAGCCACTTATATAAACAGAGAGATAGAGAGATCAACCACTTATATAAACAGAGAGAGAGAGATCAACCACTTATATAAACATAGAGAGAGATCAACCACTTATATAAGCAGAGAGAGATCAACCATTATATAAGCAGAGAGAGATCAACCACTTCTATAAACAGAGAGAGAGAGAGATCAACCACTTCTATAAATAGAGAGAGATCAGCCACTTCTATAAACAGAGAGAGATCAACCACTTCTATAAATAGAGAGAGATCAGCCACTTATATAAACAGAGAGAGAGATCAACCACTTCTATAAACAGAGAGAGATCAGCCCCTTATATAAACAGAGAGAGATCAACCACTTATGTAAATAGAGAGTGAGATCAACCACTTACATAAACAGAGAGAGATCAACCACTTATATAAACATAGAGAGAGATCAACCACTTATATAAACATAGAGAGATCAACCACTTCTATTAACAGAGAGAGAGAGTTCAACTACTTATAAACAGAGAGAGAGATCAACCACTTCTATAAACAGAGAGAGATCAACCACTTCTATAAACAGAGAGAGAGATCAACCACTTCTATTAACAGAGAGAGAGAGAGTTCAACTACTTATAAACAGAGAGAGAGATCAACCACTTCTATTAACAGGGAGAGAGATCAACCACTTATATAAACAGAGAGAGAGATCAACCACTTCTATAAACAGAGAGAGATCAACCACTTCTATTAACAGAGAGAGAGATCAACCACTTCTATTAACAGAGAGAGAGATCAACCACTTATATAAACAGAGAGAGAGATCAACCACATATATAATCAGAGAGAGATCAACCACTTACATAAACTGAGAGAGATCAACAACATATATAATCAGAGAGAGATCAGCCACTTCTATGAACAGAGAGAGAGATCAACCACTTTTATAAACAGGGAGAGAGATCAACAACTTATATGAACAGAGAGAGAGATCAACCACTTTTATAAACTGAGAGAGATCAACAACATATATAATCAGAGAGAGATCAACCACTTCTATAAACAGAGAGAGAGAGAGATCAACCACTTATATAAACAGAGAGAGAACAACCACATATAAGCAGAGAGAGAGAGAGAGAGAGATCAACCACTTATATAAACAGAGAGAGAGATCAACCACTTCTATAAACAGAGAGAGAGATCAACCACTTCTATAAACAGAGAGAGATCAGCCACTTATATAAACAGAGAGATCAACCACTTATGTAAACAGAGAGAGATCAGCCACTTATATAAACAGAGAGAGATCAACCACTTATGTAAATAGAGAGCGAGATCAACCACTTACATAAACAGAGAGAGAGAGATCAACCACTTATATAAACATAGAGAGAGATCAACCACTTATATAAACAGAGGGTGAGATCAACCACTTATATAAACATAGAGAGAGAGAGAGAGTTCAACTACTTATAAACAGAGAGAGAGAGATCAACCACTTCTAATAACAGAGAGAGAGATCAACCACTTCTATTAACAGAGAGATCAGCCACTTATATAAACTGAGAGAGATCAACAACTTATATAAGGAGAGACAGAGAGAGAGAGAGATCAACCACTTATATAAACAGGGAGAGATCAACCAATAGTTTAAACAGAAAGAGAGTGAGAGCGATCAACCACTTATATGAATATAGAGATAGAAAGATCAGCCACTTATATAAACAGAGAGATAGAGAGATCAACCACTTATATAAACAGAGAGAGAGAGATCAACCACTTATATAAACAGAGAGAGAGAGATCAACCACTTATATAAACAGAGAGAGAGAGAGAGAGATCAACCACATATAAGCAGAGAGAGATCAACCACGTATGTAAACAGAAAGAGAGAGAGAGAGAGATCAACCACTTATATAAACAGAGAGAGAGAGATCAACCACTTCTATAAATAGAGAGAGATCAGCCACTTATATAAACAGAGAGAGAGATCTACCACTTCTATAAACAGAGAGAGATCAGCCCCTTATATAAACAGAGAGAGATCAACCACTTATGTAAACAGAGAGAGATCAGCCACTTATATAAACAGAGTGAGATCAACCACTTATGTGAATAGAGAGTGAGATCAACCACTTACATAAACAGAGAGAGAGATCAACCACTTCTATTAACAGAGTTCAACCACTTATATAAACAGAGATCGACCACTTATATAAACAGAGAGAGAGAGATCAACCACTTCCATAAACAGAGAGAGAGATCAACCACTTATTTAAATAGAGAGTGAGATCAACCACATATATAAACAGAGAGAGAGAGATCAACCACCTACATAAACAGAGAGAGAGATCAGCCACTTATATAAACAGAGAGAGAGAGATCAACCACTTCTATAAACAGAGAGAGAGAGATCAACCACTTCTATAAACAGAGAGAGAGAGAGATCAACCACTTCTATAAACATAGAGAGAGAGAGAGATCAACCACTTATGTAAATAAGGAGAGAGATCAACCACTTATATAAACAGAGAGAGAGAGAGAGAGATCAACCTGTAAATAGAGAGAGAGATCAGCCACTTATATAAACAGAGAGAGCGATCAACCATTATATAAGCAGAGAGAGATCAACCACTTATGTAAACAGAGAGAGATCAGCCACTTATATAAACAGAGAGAGAGATCAACCACTTCTATAAACAGAGAGAGAGAGATCAACCACTTATATAAACAGAGAGAGAGAGAGAGATCAACCACATATAAGCAGAGAGAGATCAACCACGTATGTAAACAGAAAGAGAGAGAGAGAGAGATCAACCACTTATATAAACAGAGAGAGAGAGATCAACCACTTCTATAAATAGAGAGAGATCATCCACTTATATAAACAGAGAGAGAGATCAACCACTTCTATAAACAGAGAGAGATCAGCCCCTTATATAAACAGAGAGAGATCAACCACTTATGTAAACAGAGAGAGATCAGCCACTTATATAAACAGAGAGAGATCAACCACTTATGTAAATAGAGAGTGAGATCAACCACTTATGTGAATAGAGAGTGAGATCAAACACTTACATAAACAGAGAGAGAGATCAACCACTTCTATTAACAGAGTTCAACCACTTATATAAACAGAGATCAACCACTTATATAAACAGAGAGAGAGAGATCAACCACTTCCATAAACAGAGAGAGAGATCAACCACTTATTTAAACAGAGAGTGAGATCAACCACATATATAAACAGAGAGAGAGAGATCAACCACCTACATAAACAGAGAGAGAGATCAGCCACTTATATAAACAGAGACAGAGAGATCAACCACTTCTATAAACAGAGAGAGAGATCAACCACTTCTATAAACAGAGAGAGAGAGAGAGAGAGATCAACCACTTCTATAAACAGAGAGAGAGAGAGAGAGAGATCAACCACTTCTATAAACAGAGAGAGAGAGATCAACCACTTATGTAAATAGAGAGAGAGATCAACCACTTATATAAACAGAGAGAGAGAGAGAGATCAACCACTTATGTAAATAGAGAGAGAGATCAGCCACTTATATAAACAGAGAGAGCGATCAACCATTATATAAACAGAGAGAGATCAACCACTTATATAAACAGAGAGAGATCAGCCACTTATATAAACAGAGAGAGAGATCAACCACTTCTATAAACAGAGAGAGAGAGAGATCAACCACTTTATAAACAGCGAGAAATCAGCTACTTATATAAACAGAGAGAGATCAACCACTTATGTAAACAGAGAGTGAGATCAACCACTTACATAAACAGAGAGAGAGAGAGAGATCAACCACTTACATAAACAGAGAGAGAGAGATCAACCACTTACATAAACAGAGAGAGAGAGATCAACCACTTATATAAACATAGAGAGAGATCAACTACTTATATAAACATAGAGAGAGATCAACCACTTATATAAACAGAGGGTGAGATCAACCACTTATATAAACTGAGAGAGATCAACAACATATATAATCAGAGAGAGATCAGCCACTTCTATTAACAGAGAGAGAGATCAACCACTTTTATAAACAGGGAGAGAGATCAACCACTTATATGAACATAGATAGAGATCAACCACTTATATAAGGAGAGACAGAGAGAGAGAGAGAGAGAGAGAGAGAGATCAACCACTTATAAACAGAGAGAGAGATCAACCACTTATAAACAGAGAGAGATCAACCACTTATATAAACAGGGAGAGATCAGCTACTAATTTAAACAGAATGAGAGTGAGAGCGATCAACCACTTATATGAATATAGAGATAGAAAGATCAGCCACTTATATAAACAGAGAGATAGAGAGATCAACCACTTATATAAACAGAGAGAGAGAGATCAACCACTTATATAAACATAGAGAGAGATCAACAACTTATATAAGCAGAGAGAGATCAACCATTATATAAGCAGAGAGAGATCAACCACTTCTATAAACAGAGAGAGAGAGAGATCAACCACTTCTATAAATAGAGAGAGATCAGCCACTTCTATAAACAGAGAGAGATCAACCACTTCTATAAATAGAGAGAGATCAGCCACTTATATAAACAGAGAGAGAGAGATCAACCACTTCTATAAACAGAGAGAGAGAGAGATCAACCACTTATATAAACAGAGAGAGATCAACCACATATAAGCAGAGAGAGAGAGAGAGAGATCAACCACTTATATAAACAGAGAGAGAGATCAACCACTTCTATAAACAGAGAGAGAGATCAACCACTTCTATAAACAGAGAGAGATCAGCCACTTATATAAACAGAGAGAGAGATAGATCAACCACTTCTATAAACAGAGAGAGAGATCAACCACTTATATAAACAGAGAGAGAGATCAGCCACTTATATAAACAGAGAGATCAACCACTTATGTAAACAGAGAGAGATCAGCCACTTATATAAACAGAGAGAGATCAACCACTTATGTAAATAGAGAGTGAGATCAACCACTTACATAAACAGAGAGAGAGAGATCAACCACTTATATAAACATAGAGAGAGATCAACCACTTATATAAACAGAGGGTGAGATCAACCACTTATATAAACATAGAGAGAGAGAGAGAGAGTTCAACTACTTATAAACAGAGAGAGAGAGATCAACCACTTCTAATAACAGAGAGAGAGATCAACCACTTCTATTAACAGAGAGATCAGCCACTTATATAAACTGAGAGAGATCAACAACTTATATAAGGAGAGACAGAGAGAGAGAGAGATCAACCACTTATAAACAGAGAGAGATCAACCACTTATATAAACAGGGAGAGATCAACCAATAATTTTAACAGAAGGAGAGTGAGAGCGATCAACCACTTATATGAATATAGAGATAGAAAGATCAGCCACTTATATAAACAGAGAGAGAGATCAACCACTTATATAAACATAGAGATAGAGAGATCAACCACTTATATAAACAGAGAGAGAGATCAACCACTTATATAAACATAGAGATAGAGAGATCAGCCACTTATATAAACAGAGAGAGATCAGCCACTTATATAAACAGAGAGAGAGAGAGATCAACCACTTTATAAACAGCGAGAAATCAGCTACTTATATAAACAGAGAGAGATCAACCACTTATGTAAACAGAGAGTGAGATCAACCACTTACATAAACAGAGAGAGAGAGAGAGATCAACCACTTACATAAACAGAGAGAGAGAGATCAACCACTTACATAAACAGAGAGAGAGAGATCAACCACTTATATAAACATAGAGAGAGATCAACTACTTATATAAACATAGAGAGAGATCAACCACTTATATAAACAGAGGGTGAGATCAACCACTTATATAAACTGAGAGAGATCAACAACATATATAATCAGAGAGAGATCAGCCACTTCTATTAACAGAGAGAGAGATCAACCACTTTTATAAACAGGGAGAGAGATCAACCACTTATATGAACATAGATAGAGATCAACCACTTATATAAGGAGAGACAGAGAGAGAGAGAGAGAGAGAGAGAGAGATCAACCACTTATAAACAGAGAGAGAGATCAACCACTTATAAACAGAGAGAGATCAACCACTTATATAAACAGGGAGAGATCAGCTACTAATTTAAACAGAATGAGAGTGAGAGCGATCAACCACTTATATGAATATAGAGATAGAAAGATCAGCCACTTATATAAACAGAGAGATAGAGAGATCAACCACTTATATAAACAGAGAGAGAGAGATCAACCACTTATATAAACATAGAGAGAGATCAACAACTTATATAAGCAGAGAGAGATCAACCATTATATAAGCAGAGAGAGATCAACCACTTCTATAAACAGAGAGAGAGAGAGATCAACCACTTCTATAAATAGAGAGAGATCAGCCACTTCTATAAACAGAGAGAGATCAACCACTTCTATAAATAGAGAGAGATCAGCCACTTATATAAACAGAGAGAGAGAGATCAACCACTTCTATAAACAGAGAGAGAGAGAGATCAACCACTTATATAAACAGAGAGAGATCAACCACATATAAGCAGAGAGAGAGAGAGAGAGATCAACCACTTATATAAACAGAGAGAGAGATCAACCACTTCTATAAACAGAGAGAGAGATCAACCACTTCTATAAACAGAGAGAGATCAGCCACTTATATAAACAGAGAGAGAGATAGATCAACCACTTCTATAAACAGAGAGAGAGATCAACCACTTATATAAACAGAGAGAGAGATCAGCCACTTATATAAACAGAGAGATCAACCACTTATGTAAACAGAGAGAGATCAGCCACTTATATAAACAGAGAGAGATCAACCACTTATGTAAATAGAGAGTGAGATCAACCACTTACATAAACAGAGAGAGAGAGATCAACCACTTATATAAACATAGAGAGAGATCAACCACTTATATAAACAGAGGGTGAGATCAACCACTTATATAAACATAGAGAGAGAGAGAGAGAGTTCAACTACTTATAAACAGAGAGAGAGAGATCAACCACTTCTAATAACAGAGAGAGAGATCAACCACTTCTATTAACAGAGAGATCAGCCACTTATATAAACTGAGAGAGATCAACAACTTATATAAGGAGAGACAGAGAGAGAGAGAGATCAACCACTTATAAACAGAGAGAGATCAACCACTTATATAAACAGGGAGAGATCAACCAATAATTTTAACAGAAGGAGAGTGAGAGCGATCAACCACTTATATGAATATAGAGATAGAAAGATCAGCCACTTATATAAACAGAGAGAGAGATCAACCACTTATATAAACATAGAGATAGAGAGATCAACCACTTATATAAACAGAGAGAGAGATCAACCACTTATATAAACATAGAGATAGAGAGATCAGCCACTTATATAAACAGAGAGAGATCAGCCACTTATATAAACAGAGAGAGAGAGAGATCAACCACTTTATAAACAGCGAGAAATCAGCTACTTATATAAACAGAGAGAGATCAACCACTTATGTAAACAGAGAGTGAGATCAACCACTTACATAAACAGAGAGAGAGAGAGAGATCAACCACTTACATAAACAGAGAGAGAGAGATCAACCACTTACATAAACAGAGAGAGAGAGATCAACCACTTATATAAACATAGAGAGAGATCAACTACTTATATAAACATAGAGAGAGATCAACCACTTATATAAACAGAGGGTGAGATCAACCACTTATATAAACTGAGAGAGATCAACAACATATATAATCAGAGAGAGATCAGCCACTTCTATTAACAGAGAGAGAGATCAACCACTTTTATAAACAGGGAGAGAGATCAACCACTTATATGAACATAGATAGAGATCAACCACTTATATAAGGAGAGACAGAGAGAGAGAGAGAGAGAGAGAGAGAGATCAACCACTTATAAACAGAGAGAGAGATCAACCACTTATAAACAGAGAGAGATCAACCACTTATATAAACAGGGAGAGATCAGCTACTAATTTAAACAGAATGAGAGTGAGAGCGATCAACCACTTATATGAATATAGAGATAGAAAGATCAGCCACTTATATAAACAGAGAGATAGAGAGATCAACCACTTATATAAACAGAGAGAGAGAGATCAACCACTTATATAAACATAGAGAGAGATCAACAACTTATATAAGCAGAGAGAGATCAACCATTATATAAGCAGAGAGAGATCAACCACTTCTATAAACAGAGAGAGAGAGAGATCAACCACTTCTATAAATAGAGAGAGATCAGCCACTTCTATAAACAGAGAGAGATCAACCACTTCTATAAATAGAGAGAGATCAGCCACTTATATAAACAGAGAGAGAGAGATCAACCACTTCTATAAACAGAGAGAGAGAGAGATCAACCACTTATATAAACAGAGAGAGATCAACCACATATAAGCAGAGAGAGAGAGAGAGAGATCAACCACTTATATAAACAGAGAGAGAGATCAACCACTTCTATAAACAGAGAGAGAGATCAACCACTTCTATAAACAGAGAGAGATCAGCCACTTATATAAACAGAGAGAGAGATAGATCAACCACTTCTATAAACAGAGAGAGAGATCAACCACTTATATAAACAGAGAGAGAGATCAGCCACTTATATAAACAGAGAGATCAACCACTTATGTAAACAGAGAGAGATCAGCCACTTATATAAACAGAGAGAGATCAACCACTTATGTAAATAGAGAGTGAGATCAACCACTTACATAAACAGAGAGAGAGAGATCAACCACTTATATAAACATAGAGAGAGATCAACCACTTATATAAACAGAGGGTGAGATCAACCACTTATATAAACATAGAGAGAGAGAGAGAGAGTTCAACTACTTATAAACAGAGAGAGAGAGATCAACCACTTCTAATAACAGAGAGAGAGATCAACCACTTCTATTAACAGAGAGATCAGCCACTTATATAAACTGAGAGAGATCAACAACTTATATAAGGAGAGACAGAGAGAGAGAGAGATCAACCACTTATAAACAGAGAGAGATCAACCACTTATATAAACAGGGAGAGATCAACCAATAATTTTAACAGAAGGAGAGTGAGAGCGATCAACCACTTATATGAATATAGAGATAGAAAGATCAGCCACTTATATAAACAGAGAGAGAGATCAACCACTTATATAAACATAGAGATAGAGAGATCAACCACTTATATAAACAGAGAGAGAGATCAACCACTTATATAAACATAGAGATAGAGAGATCAGCCACTTATATAAACAGAGAGAGAGATCAGCCACTTATATAAACAGAGAGAGAGTTCAACCACTTATATAAACAGAGAGAGAGAGAGAGATCAACCACATATAAGCAGAGAGAGATCAACCACGTATGTAAACAAGAAAGAGAGAGAGAGAGAGATCAACCACTTATATAAACAGAGAGAGAGAGATGAACCACTTATATAAATAGAGAGAGATCAGCCACTTATATAAACAGAGAGAGAGATCAACCACTTCTATAAACAGAGAGAGATCAGCCCCTTATATAAACAGAGAGAGATCAACCACTTATGTAAACAGAGAGATCAGCCACTTATATAAACAGAGAGAGATCAACCACTTATGTAAATAGAGAGTGAGATCAACCACTCATGTGAATAGAGAGTGAGATCAACCACTCATGTGAATAGAGAGTGAGATCAACCACTTACATAAACAGAGAGAGAGATCAACCACTTCTATTAACAGAGTTCAACCACTTATATAAACAGAGATCGACCACTTATATAAACAGAGAGAGAGAGATCAACCACTTCCATAAACAGAGAGAGAGATCAACCACTTATTTAAACAGAGAGTGAGATCAACCACATATATAAACAGAGAGAGAGAGATCAACCACCTACATAAACAGAGAGAGAGATCAGCCACTTATATAAACAGAGAGAGAGAGATCAACCACTTCTATAAACAGAGAGAGAGAGATCAACCACTTCTATAAACAGAGAGAGAGAGAGAGAGAGGTCAACCACTTATGTAAATAGAGAGAGAGATCAGCCACTTATATAAACAGAGAGAGCGATCAACCATTATATAAGCAGAGAGAGATCAACCACTTATGTAAACAGAGAGAGATCAGCCACTTATATAAACAGAGAGAGAGATCAACCACTTCTATAAACAGAGAGAGAGAGAGATCAACCACATATAAACAGAGAGAGATCAGCCACTTATATAAACAGAGAGAGAGAGATCAACCACTTATGTAAACAGAGAGAGAGAGATCAACCACTTACATAAACAGAGAGAGAGAGATCAACCACTTATATAAACATAGAGAGAGATCAACCACTTATATAAACATAGAGAGAGATCAACCACTTATATAAACAGAGGGTGAGATCAACCACTTATATAAACTGAGAGAGATCAACAACATATATAATCAGAGAGAGATCAGCCACTTATATAAACTGAGAGAGATCATCAACATATATAATCAGAGAGAGATCAGCCACTTCTATTAACAGAGAGAGAGATCAACCACTTTTATAAACAGGGAGAGAGATCAACCACTTATATGAACATAGAGAGAGATCCACCACTTATATAAGGAGAGACAGAGAGAGAGAGAGAGAGAGAGAGAGAGAGATCAACCACTTATACACAGAGAGAGAGAGATCAACCACTTCTATAAACAGAGAGAGAGAGAGAGATCAACCACTTCTATAAACAGAGAGAGAGATCAACCACTTATGTAAATAGAGAGAGAGATCAACCACTTATAAACAGAGAGAGAGAGATCAACCACTTATAAACAGAGAGAGATCAACCACTTATATAAACAGGGAGAGATCAGCTACTAATTTAAACAGAAAGAGAGTGAGAGCGATCAACCACTTATATGAATATAGAGATAGAAAGATCAGCCACTTATATAAACAGAGAGATAGAGAGATCAACCACTTATATAAACAGAGAGAGAGAGATCAACCACTTATATAAACATAGAGAGAGATCAACCACTTATATAAGCAGAGAGAGATCAACCATTATATAAGCAGAGAGAGATCAACCACTTCTATAAACAGAGAGAGAGAGAGATCAACCACTTCTATAAATAGAGAGAGATCAGCCACTTCTATAAACAGAGAGAGATCAACCACTTCTATAAATAGAGAGAGATCAGCCACTTATATAAACAGAGAGAGAGATCAACCACTTCTATAAACAGAGAGAGATCAGCCCCTTATATAAACAGAGAGAGATCAACCACTTATGTAAATAGAGAGTGAGATCAACCACTTACATAAACAGAGAGAGATCAACCACTTATATAAACATAGAGAGAGATCAACCACTTATATAAACATAGAGAGATCAACCACTTCCATAAACAGAGAGAGAGATCAACCACTTATTTAAACAGAGAGTGAGATCAACCACATATATAAACAGAGAGAGAGAGATCAACCACCTACATAAACAGAGAGAGAGATCAGCCACTTATATAAACAGAGAGAGAGAGATCAACCACTTCTATAAACAGAGAGAGAGAGATCAACCACTTCTATAAACAGAGAGAGAGAGAGAGAGAGGTCAACCACTTATGTAAATAGAGAGAGAGATCAGCCACTTATATAAACAGAGAGAGCGATCAACCATTATATAAGCAGAGAGAGATCAACCACTTATGTAAACAGAGAGAGATCAGCCACTTATATAAACAGAGAGAGAGATCAACCACTTCTATAAACAGAGAGAGAGAGAGATCAACCACATATAAACAGAGAGAGATCAGCCACTTATATAAACAGAGAGAGAGAGATCAACCACTTATGTAAACAGAGAGAGAGAGATCAACCACTTACATAAACAGAGAGAGAGAGATCAACCACTTATATAAACATAGAGAGAGATCAACCACTTATATAAACATAGAGAGAGATCAACCACTTATATAAACAGAGGGTGAGATCAACCACTTATATAAACTGAGAGAGATCAACAACATATATAATCAGAGAGAGATCAGCCACTTATATAAACTGAGAGAGATCATCAACATATATAATCAGAGAGAGATCAGCCACTTCTATTAACAGAGAGAGAGATCAACCACTTTTATAAACAGGGAGAGAGATCAACCACTTATATGAACATAGAGAGAGATCCACCACTTATATAAGGAGAGACAGAGAGAGAGAGAGAGAGAGAGAGAGATCAACCACTTATACACAGAGAGAGAGAGATCAACCACTTCTATAAACAGAGAGAGAGAGAGAGATCAACCACTTCTATAAACAGAGAGAGAGATCAACCACTTATGTAAATAGAGAGAGAGATCAACCACTTATAAACAGAGAGAGAGAGATCAACCACTTATAAACAGAGAGAGATCAACCACTTATATAAACAGGGAGAGATCAGCTACTAATTTAAACAGAAAGAGAGTGAGAGCGATCAACCACTTATATGAATATAGAGATAGAAAGATCAGCCACTTATATAAACAGAGAGATAGAGAGATCAACCACTTATATAAACAGAGAGAGAGAGATCAACCACTTATATAAACATAGAGAGAGATCAACCACTTATATAAGCAGAGAGAGATCAACCATTATATAAGCAGAGAGAGATCAACCACTTCTATAAACAGAGAGAGAGAGAGATCAACCACTTCTATAAATAGAGAGAGATCAGCCACTTCTATAAACAGAGAGAGATCAACCACTTCTATAAATAGAGAGAGATCAGCCACTTATATAAACAGAGAGAGAGATCAACCACTTCTATAAACAGAGAGAGATCAGCCCCTTATATAAACAGAGAGAGATCAACCACTTATGTAAATAGAGAGTGAGATCAACCACTTACATAAACAGAGAGAGATCAACCACTTATATAAACATAGAGAGAGATCAACCACTTATATAAACATAGAGAGATCAACCACTTCTATTAACAGAGAGAGAGAGTTCAACTACTTATAAACAGAGAGAGAGATCAACCACTTCTATAAACAGAGAGAGATCAACCACTTCTATAAACAGAGAGAGAGATCAACCACTTCTATTAACAGAGAGAGAGAGAGTTCAACTACTTATAAACAGAGAGAGAGATCAACCACTTCTATTAACAGGGAGAGAGATCAACCACTTATATAAACAGAGAGAGAGATCAACCACTTCTATAAACAGAGAGAGATCAACCACTTCTATTAACAGAGAGAGAGATCAACCACTTCTATTAACAGAGAGAGAGATCAACCACTTATATAAACAGAGAGAGAGATCAACCACATATATAATCAGAGAGAGATCAACCACTTACATAAACTGAGAGAGATCAACAACATATATAATCAGAGAGAGATCAGCCACTTCTATGAACAGAGAGAGAGATCAACCACTTTTATAAACAGGGAGAGAGATCAACAACTTATATGAACAGAGAGAGAGATCAACCACTTTTATAAACTGAGAGAGATCAACAACATATATAATCAGAGAGAGATCAGCCACTTCTATTAACAGAGAGATCAACCACATATTTAAATGGAGAGAGTTCAAACACGAATATGTAGAGTGAGATACAGAGACAGAGAGAGAGAGAGAGAGAGAGAGAGAGATCAACCACTTATAAAAACAGAGAGAGAGATCAACCACTTATATAAACAGAAAGAGAGTGAGAGCGATCAACCACTTATATGAATATAGAGATAGAAAGATCAGCCACTTATATAAACAGAGAGATCAACCACTTCTATAAACAGGGAGAGATCAACCACTAATTTAAACAGAAAGAGAGTGAGAGCGATCAACCACTTATATGAATATAGAGATAGAAAGATCAGCCACTTATATAAACAGAGAGATAGAGAGATCAACCACTTATATAAACAGAGAGATAGAGAGATCAGCCACTTATATAAACATAGAGAGATCAGCCACTTATATAAACATAGAGAGATCAGCCACTTATATAAACATAGAGAGATCAACCACTTATATAAACAGAGAGAGAGATCAACCACTTCTATAAACAGAGAGAGAGAGAGATCAACCACATATAAACAGAGAGAGATCAGCCACTTATATAAACAGAGAGAGAGAGATCAACCACTTATGTAAACAGAGAGAGAGAGATCAACCACTTACATAAACAGAGAGAGAGAGATCAACCACTTATATAAACATAGAGAGAGATCAACCACTTATATAAACATAGAGAGAGATCAACCACTTATATAAACAGAGGGTGAGATCAACCACTTAT
Organism: Salmo salar; assembly: GCF_965601325.2. NCBI lineage: Eukaryota > Metazoa > Chordata > Actinopteri > Salmoniformes > Salmonidae > Salmo > Salmo salar. The sequence continues at coordinate 5,149,067 of NC_138293.1, read as the reverse complement.
ATAAACTGAGAGAGATCAACAACATATATAATCAGAGAGAGATCAGCCACTTATATAAACTGAGAGAGATCATCAACATATATAATCAGAGAGAGATCAGCCACTTCTATTAACAGAGAGAGAGATCAACCACTTTTATAAACAGGGAGAGAGATCAACCACTTATATGAACATAGAGAGAGATCCACCACTTATATAAGGAGAGACAGAGAGAGAGAGAGAGAGAGAGAGAGAGAGATCAACCACTTATACACAGAGAGAGAGAGATCAACCACTTCTATAAACAGAGAGAGAGAGAGAGATCAACCACTTCTATAAACAGAGAGAGAGATCAACCACTTATGTAAATAGAGAGAGAGATCAACCACTTATAAACAGAGAGAGAGAGATCAACCACTTATAAACAGAGAGAGATCAACCACTTATATAAACAGGGAGAGATCAGCTACTAATTTAAACAGAAAGAGAGTGAGAGCGATCAACCACTTATATGAATATAGAGATAGAAAGATCAGCCACTTATATAAACAGAGAGATAGAGAGATCAACCACTTATATAAACAGAGAGAGAGAGATCAACCACTTATATAAACATAGAGAGAGATCAACCACTTATATAAGCAGAGAGAGATCAACCATTATATAAGCAGAGAGAGATCAACCACTTCTATAAACAGAGAGAGAGAGAGATCAACCACTTCTATAAATAGAGAGAGATCAGCCACTTCTATAAACAGAGAGAGATCAACCACTTCTATAAATAGAGAGAGATCAGCCACTTATATAAACAGAGAGAGAGATCAACCACTTCTATAAACAGAGAGAGATCAGCCCCTTATATAAACAGAGAGAGATCAACCACTTATGTAAATAGAGAGTGAGATCAACCACTTACATAAACAGAGAGAGATCAACCACTTATATAAACATAGAGAGAGATCAACCACTTATATAAACATAGAGAGATCAACCACTTCCATAAACAGAGAGAGAGATCAACCACTTATTTAAACAGAGAGTGAGATCAACCACATATATAAACAGAGAGAGAGAGATCAACCACCTACATAAACAGAGAGAGAGATCAGCCACTTATATAAACAGAGAGAGAGAGATCAACCACTTCTATAAACAGAGAGAGAGAGATCAACCACTTCTATAAACAGAGAGAGAGAGAGAGAGAGGTCAACCACTTATGTAAATAGAGAGAGAGATCAGCCACTTATATAAACAGAGAGAGCGATCAACCATTATATAAGCAGAGAGAGATCAACCACTTATGTAAACAGAGAGAGATCAGCCACTTATATAAACAGAGAGAGAGATCAACCACTTCTATAAACAGAGAGAGAGAGAGATCAACCACATATAAACAGAGAGAGATCAGCCACTTATATAAACAGAGAGAGAGAGATCAACCACTTATGTAAACAGAGAGAGAGAGATCAACCACTTACATAAACAGAGAGAGAGAGATCAACCACTTATATAAACATAGAGAGAGATCAACCACTTATATAAACATAGAGAGAGATCAACCACTTATATAAACAGAGGGTGAGATCAACCACTTATATAAACTGAGAGAGATCAACAACATATATAATCAGAGAGAGATCAGCCACTTATATAAACTGAGAGAGATCATCAACATATATAATCAGAGAGAGATCAGCCACTTCTATTAACAGAGAGAGAGATCAACCACTTTTATAAACAGGGAGAGAGATCAACCACTTATATGAACATAGAGAGAGATCCACCACTTATATAAGGAGAGACAGAGAGAGAGAGAGAGAGAGAGAGAGATCAACCACTTATACACAGAGAGAGAGAGATCAACCACTTCTATAAACAGAGAGAGAGAGAGAGATCAACCACTTCTATAAACAGAGAGAGAGATCAACCACTTATGTAAATAGAGAGAGAGATCAACCACTTATAAACAGAGAGAGAGAGATCAACCACTTATAAACAGAGAGAGATCAACCACTTATATAAACAGGGAGAGATCAGCTACTAATTTAAACAGAAAGAGAGTGAGAGCGATCAACCACTTATATGAATATAGAGATAGAAAGATCAGCCACTTATATAAACAGAGAGATAGAGAGATCAACCACTTATATAAACAGAGAGAGAGAGATCAACCACTTATATAAACATAGAGAGAGATCAACCACTTATATAAGCAGAGAGAGATCAACCATTATATAAGCAGAGAGAGATCAACCACTTCTATAAACAGAGAGAGAGAGAGATCAACCACTTCTATAAATAGAGAGAGATCAGCCACTTCTATAAACAGAGAGAGATCAACCACTTCTATAAATAGAGAGAGATCAGCCACTTATATAAACAGAGAGAGAGATCAACCACTTCTATAAACAGAGAGAGATCAGCCCCTTATATAAACAGAGAGAGATCAACCACTTATGTAAATAGAGAGTGAGATCAACCACTTACATAAACAGAGAGAGATCAACCACTTATATAAACATAGAGAGAGATCAACCACTTATATAAACATAGAGAGATCAACCACTTCTATTAACAGAGAGAGAGAGTTCAACTACTTATAAACAGAGAGAGAGATCAACCACTTCTATAAACAGAGAGAGATCAACCACTTCTATAAACAGAGAGAGAGATCAACCACTTCTATTAACAGAGAGAGAGAGAGTTCAACTACTTATAAACAGAGAGAGAGATCAACCACTTCTATTAACAGGGAGAGAGATCAACCACTTATATAAACAGAGAGAGAGATCAACCACTTCTATAAACAGAGAGAGATCAACCACTTCTATTAACAGAGAGAGAGATCAACCACTTCTATTAACAGAGAGAGAGATCAACCACTTATATAAACAGAGAGAGAGATCAACCACATATATAATCAGAGAGAGATCAACCACTTACATAAACTGAGAGAGATCAACAACATATATAATCAGAGAGAGATCAGCCACTTCTATGAACAGAGAGAGAGATCAACCACTTTTATAAACAGGGAGAGAGATCAACAACTTATATGAACAGAGAGAGAGATCAACCACTTTTATAAACTGAGAGAGATCAACAACATATATAATCAGAGAGAGATCAGCCACTTCTATTAACAGAGAGATCAACCACATATTTAAATGGAGAGAGTTCAAACACGAATATGTAGAGTGAGATACAGAGACAGAGAGAGAGAGAGAGAGAGAGAGAGAGATCAACCACTTATAAAAACAGAGAGAGAGATCAACCACTTATATAAACAGAAAGAGAGTGAGAGCGATCAACCACTTATATGAATATAGAGATAGAAAGATCAGCCACTTATATAAACAGAGAGATCAACCACTTCTATAAACAGGGAGAGATCAACCACTAATTTAAACAGAAAGAGAGTGAGAGCGATCAACCACTTATATGAATATAGAGATAGAAAGATCAGCCACTTATATAAACAGAGAGATAGAGAGATCAACCACTTATATAAACAGAGAGATAGAGAGATCAGCCACTTATATAAACATAGAGAGATCAGCCACTTATATAAACATAGAGAGATCAGCCACTTATATAAACATAGAGAGATCAACCACTTATATAAACAGAGAGAGAGATCAACCACTTATATAAACAGAGATCAACCACTTATATAAACATAGAGAGAGATCAACCACTTCCATAAACAGAGAGAGAGATCAACCACTTCCATAAACAGAGAGAGAGATCAACCACTTATTTAAACAGAGAGTGAGATCAACCACATATATAAACAGAGAGAGAGAGATCAACCACCTACATAAACAGAGAGAGAGATCAACCACTTCTATTAACAGAGTTCAACCACTTATATAAACAGAGATCAACCACTTATATAAACAGAGAGAGAGAGATCAACCACTTCCATAAACAGAGAGAGAGATCAACCACTTATTTAAACAGAGAGTGAGATCAACCACATATATAAACAGAGAGAGAGAGATCAACCACGTACATAAACAGAGAGAGAGATCAGCCACTTATATAAACAGAGACAGAGAGATCAACCACTTCTATAAACAGAGAGAGAGATCAACCACTTCTATAAACAGAGAGAGAGAGAGAGAGATCAACCACTTCTATAAACAGAGAGAGAGAGAGATCAACCACTTATGTAAATAGAGAGAGAGATCAACCACTTATATAAACAGAGAGAGAGAGAGAGATCAACCACTTATGTAAATAGAGAGAGAGATCAGCCACTTATATAAACAGAGAGAGCGATCAACCATTATATAAGCAGAGAGAGATCAACCACTTATATAAACAGAGAGAGATCAGCCACTTATATAAACAGAGAGAGAGATCAACCACTTCTATAAACAGAGAGAGAGAGATCAACCACTTATATAAACAGAGAGAGATCAGCCACTTATATAAACAGAGAGAGAGAGAGATCAACCACTTTATAAACAGCGAGAAATCAGCTACTTATATAAACAGAGAGAGATCAACCACTTATGTAAACAGAGAGTGAGATCAACCACTTACATAAACAGAGAGAGAGAGAGAGATCAACCACTTACATAAACAGAGAGAGAGAGATCAACCACTTATATAAACATAGAGAGAGATCAACCACTTATAAAAACATAGAGAGAGATCAACCACTTATATAAACAGAGGGTGAGATCAACCACTTATATAAACTGAGAGAGATCAACAACATATATAATCAGAGAGAGATCAGCCACTTCTATTAACAGAGAGAGAGATCAACCACTTTTATAAACAGGGAGAGAGATCAACCACTTATATGAACATAGATAGAGATCAACCACTTATATAAGGAGAGACAGACAGAGAGAGAGAGAGAGAGAGAGATCAACCACTTATAAACAGAGAGAGATCAACCACTTATATAAACAGGGAGAGATCAGCTACTAATTTCAACAGAAAGAGAGTGAGAGCGATCAACCACTTATATGAATATAGAGATAGAAAGATCAGCCACTTATATAAACAGAGAGATAGAGAGATCAACCACTTATATAAACAGAGAGAGAGAGAGATCAACCACTTATATAAACATAGAGAGAGATCAACAACTTATATAAGCAGAGAGAGATCAACCATTATATAAGCAGAGAGAGATCAACCACTTCTATAAACAGAGAGAGAGAGAGATCAACCAATTCTATAAATAGAGAGAGATCAGCCACTTCTATAAACAGAGAGAGATCAACCACTTCTATAAATAGAGAGAGATCAGCCACTTATATAAACAGAGAGAGAGATCAACCACTTCTATAAACAGAGAGAGAGAGATCAACGACTTATATAAACAGAGAGAGATCAACCACATATAACCAGAGAGAGAGAGAGAGAGATCAACCACTTATATAAACAGAGAGAGAAATCAACCACTTCTATAAACAGAGAGAGAGATCAACCACTTCTATAAACAGAGAGAGATCAGCCACTTATATAAACAGAGAGAGAGATAGATCAACCACTTCTATAAACAGAGAGAGAGATCAACCACTTATATAAACAGAGAGAGATCAGCCACTTATATAAACAGAGAGATCAACCACTTATGTAAACAGAGAGAGATCAGCCACTTATATAAACAGAGAGAGATCAACCACTTATGTAAATAGAGAGTGAGATCAACCACTTACATAAACAGAGAGAGAGAGATCAACCACTTATATAAACATAGAGAGAGATCAACCACTTATATAAACAGAGGGTGAGATCAACCACTTATATAAACATAGAGAGAGAGAGAGAGAGTTCAACTACTTATAAACAGAGAGAGAGAGATCAACCACTTCGAATAACAGAGAGAGAGATCAACCACTTCTATTAACAGAGAGATCAGCCACTTATATAAACTGAGAGAGATCAACAACTTATATAAGGAGAGACAGAGAGAGAGAGAGATCAACCACTTATAAACAGAGAGAGATCAACCACTTATATAAACAGGGAGAGATCAACCAATAATTTTAACAGAAGGAGAGTGAGAGCGATCAACCACTTATATGAATATAGAGATAGAAAGATCAGCCACTTATATAAACAGAGAGAGATCAACCACTTATATAAACATAGAGATAGAGAGATCAACCACTTATATAAACAGAGAGAGAGATCAACCACTTATATAAACATAGAGATAGAGAGATCAGCCACTTATATAAACAGAGAGAGAGATCAGCCACTTATATAAACAGAGAGAGAGTTCAACCACTTATATAAACAGAGAGAGAGAGAGAGATCAACCACATATAAGCAGAGAGAGATCAACCACGTATGTAAACAGAAAGAGAGAGAGAGAGAGAGATCAACCACTTATATAAACAGAGAGAGAGAGATCAACCACTTATATAAATAGAGAGAGATCAGCCACTTATATAAACAGAGAGAGAGATCAACCACTTCTATAAACAGAGAGAGATCAGCCCCTTATATAAACAGAGAGAGATCAACCACTTATGTAAACAGAGAGAGATCAGCCACTTATATAAACAGAGAGAGATCAACCACTTATGTAAATAGAGAGTGAGATCAACCACTCATGTGAATAGAGAGTGAGATCAACCACTTACATAAACAGAGAGAGAGATCAACCACTTCTATTAACAGAGTTCAACCACTTATATAAACAGAGATCGACCACTAATATAAACAGAGAGAGAGAGATCAACCACTTCCATAAACAGAGAGAGAGATCAACCACTTATTTAAACAGAGAGTGAGATCAACCACATATATAAACAGAGAGAGAGAGATCAACCACCTACATAAACAGAGAGAGAGATCAGCCACTTATATAAACAGAGAGAGAGAGATCAACCACTTCTATAAACAGAGATAGAGAGATCAACCACTTCTATAAACAGAGAGAGAGAGAGAGAGAGATCAACCACTTCTATAAACATAGAGAGAGAGAGATCAACCACTTATGTAAATAAGGAGAGAGATCAACCACTTATATAAACAGAGAGAGAGAGAGAGAGATCAACCACTTATGTAAATAGAGAGAGATCAGCCACTTATATAAACAGAGAGAGCGATCAACCATTATATAAGCAGAGAGAGATCAACCACTTATGTAAACAGAGAGAGATCAGCCACTTATATAAACAGAGAGAGAGATCAACCTCTTCTATAAACAGAGAGAGAGAGAGATCAACCACATATAAACAGAGAGAGATCAGCCACTTATATAAACAGAGAGAGAGAGATCAACCACTTATGTAAACAGAGAGAGAGAGATCAACCACTTACATAAACAGAGAGAGAGAGATCAACCACTTACATAAACAGAGAGAGAGAGATCAACCACTTATATAAACATAGAGAGAGATCAACCACTTATATAAACATAGAGAGAGATCAACCACTTATATAAACAGAGGGTGAGATCAACCACTTATATAAACTGAGAGAGATCAACAACATATATAATCAGAGAGAGATCAGCCACTTATATAAACTGAGAGAGATCATCAACATATATAATCAGAGAGAGATCAGCCACTTCTATTAACAGAGAGAGAGATCAACCACTTTTATAAACAGGGAGAGAGATCAACCACTTATATGAACATAGAGAGAGATCAACCACTTATATAAGGAGAGACAGAGAGAGAGAGAGAGAGAGAGAGAGATCAACCACTTATACACAGAGAGAGAGAGATCAACCACTTCTATAAACAGAGAGAGAGAGAGAGAGATCAACCACTTCTATAAACAGAGAGAGAGAGAGTTCAACCACTTATGTAAATAGAGAGAGAGATCAACCACTTATATAAACAGAGAGAGAGAGAGAGATCAACCACTTATGTAAATAGACAGAGAGATCAACCACTTATATAAACAGAGAGAGCGATCAACCATTATATAAGCAGAGAGAGATCAACCACTTATATAAACAGAGAGAGATCAGCCACTTATATAAACAGAGAGAGAGATCAACCACTTCTATAAACAGAGAGAGAGAGATCAACCACTTATATAAACAGAGAGAGATCAGCCACTTATATAAACAGAGAGAGATCAACCACTTATGTAAACAGAGAGTGAGATCAACCACTTACATAAACAGAGAGAGAGAGAGAGATCAACCACTTACATAAACAGAGAGAGAGAGATCAACCACTTACATAAACAGAGAGAGAGAGATCAACCACTTATATAAACATAGAGAGAGATCAACTACTTATATAAACATAGAGAGAGATCAACCACTTATATAAACAGAGGGTGAGATCAACCACTTATATAAACTGAGAGAGATCAACAACATATATAATCAGAGAGAGATCAGCCACTTCTATTAACAGAGAGAGAGATCAACCACTTTTATAAACAGGGAGAGAGATCAACCACTTATATGAACATAGATAGAGATCAACCACTTATATAAGGAGAGACAGAGAGAGAGAGAGAGAGAGAGAGAGAGATCAACCACTTATAAACAGAGAGAGAGATCAACCACTTATAAACAGAGAGAGATCAACCACTTATATAAACAGGGAGAGATCAGCTACTAATTTAAACAGAATGAGAGTGAGAGCGATCAACCACTTATATGAATATAGAGATAGAAAGATCAGCCACTTATATAAACAGAGAGATAGAGAGATCAACCACTTATATAAACAGAGAGAGAGAGATCAACCACTTATATAAACATAGAGAGAGATCAACAACTTATATAAGCAGAGAGAGATCAACCATTATATAAGCAGAGAGAGATCAACCACTTCTATAAACAGAGAGAGAGAGAGATCAACCACTTCTATAAATAGAGAGAGATCAGCCACTTCTATAAACAGAGAGAGATCAACCACTTCTATAAATAGAGAGAGATCAGCCACTTATATAAACAGAGAGAGAGAGATCAACCACTTCTATAAACAGAGAGAGAGAGAGATCAACCACTTATATAAACAGAGAGAGGTCAACCACATATAAGCAGAGAGAGAGAGAGAGAGATCAACCACTTATATAAACAGAGAGAGAGATCAACCACTTCTATAAACAGAGAGAGAGATCAACCACTTCTATAAACAGAGAGAGATCAGCCACTTATATAAACAGAGAGAGAGATAGATCAACCACTTCTATAAACAGAGAGAGAGATCAACCACTTATATAAACAGAGAGAGAGATCAGCCACTTATATAAACAGAGAGATCAACCACTTATGTAAACAGAGAGAGATCAGCCACTTATATAAACAGAGAGAGATCAACCACTTATGTAAATAGAGAGTGAGATCAACCACTTACATAAACAGAGAGAGAGAGATCAACCACTTATATAAACATAGAGAGAGATCAACCACTTATATAAACAGAGGGTGAGATCAACCACTTATATAAACATAGAGAGAGAGAGAGAGAGTTCAACTACTTATAAACAGAGAGAGAGAGATCAACCACTTCTAATAACAGAGAGAGAGATCAACCACTTCTATTAACAGAGAGATCAGCCACTTATATAAACTGAGAGAGATCAACAACTTATATAAGGAGAGACAGAGAGAGAGAGAGATCAACCACTTATAAACAGAGAGAGATCAACCACTTATATAAACAGGGAGAGATCAACCAATAATTTTAACAGAAGGAGAGTGAGAGCGATCAACCACTTATATGAATATAGAGATAGAAAGATCAGCCACTTATATAAACAGAGAGAGAGATCAACCACTTATATAAACATAGAGATAGAGAGATCAACCACTTATATAAACAGAGAGAGAGATCAACCACTTATATAAACATAGAGATAGAGAGATCAGCCACTTATATAAACAGAGAGAGATCAGCCACTTATATAAACAGAGAGAGAGAGAGATCAACCACTTTATAAACAGCGAGAAATCAGCTACTTATATAAACAGAGAGAGATCAACCACTTATGTAAACAGAGAGTGAGATCAACCACTTACATAAACAGAGAGAGAGAGAGAGATCAACCACTTACATAAACAGAGAGAGAGAGATCAACCACTTACATAAACAGAGAGAGAGAGATCAACCACTTATATAAACATAGAGAGAGATCAACTACTTATATAAACATAGAGAGAGATCAACCACTTATATAAACAGAGGGTGAGATCAACCACTTATATAAACTGAGAGAGATCAACAACATATATAATCAGAGAGAGATCAGCCACTTCTATTAACAGAGAGAGAGATCAACCACTTTTATAAACAGGGAGAGAGATCAACCACTTATATGAACATAGATAGAGATCAACCACTTATATAAGGAGAGACAGAGAGAGAGAGAGAGAGAGAGAGAGAGATCAACCACTTATAAACAGAGAGAGAGATCAACCACTTATAAACAGAGAGAGATCAACCACTTATATAAACAGGGAGAGATCAGCTACTAATTTAAACAGAATGAGAGTGAGAGCGATCAACCACTTATATGAATATAGAGATAGAAAGATCAGCCACTTATATAAACAGAGAGATAGAGAGATCAACCACTTATATAAACAGAGAGAGAGAGATCAACCACTTATATAAACATAGAGAGAGATCAACAACTTATATAAGCAGAGAGAGATCAACCATTATATAAGCAGAGAGAGATCAACCACTTCTATAAACAGAGAGAGAGAGAGATCAACCACTTCTATAAATAGAGAGAGATCAGCCACTTCTATAAACAGAGAGAGATCAACCACTTCTATAAATAGAGAGAGATCAGCCACTTATATAAACAGAGAGAGAGAGATCAACCACTTCTATAAACAGAGAGAGAGAGAGATCAACCACTTATATAAACAGAGAGAGATCAACCACATATAAGCAGAGAGAGAGAGAGAGAGATCAACCACTTATATAAACAGAGAGAGAGATCAACCACTTCTATAAACAGAGAGAGAGATCAACCACTTCTATAAACAGAGAGAGATCAGCCACTTATATAAACAGAGAGAGAGATAGATCAACCACTTCTATAAACAGAGAGAGAGATCAACCACTTATATAAACAGAGAGAGAGATCAGCCACTTATATAAACAGAGAGATCAACCACTTATGTAAACAGAGAGAGATCAGCCACTTATATAAACAGAGGGTGAGATCAACCACTTATATAAACATAGAGAGAGAGAGATCAACCACTTATATAAACATAGAGAGAGATCAACCACTTATATAAACAGAGGGTGAGATCAACCACTTATATAAACAGAGAGAGAGAGAGATCAACCACTTATATAAACAGAGAGAGATCAACCACATATAAGCAGAGAGAGAGAGAGAGAGATCAACCACTTATATAAACAGAGAGAGAGATCAACCACTTCTATAAACAGAGAGAGAGATCAACCACTTCTATAAACAGAGAGAGATCAGCCACTTATATAAACAGAGAGAGAGATAGATCAACCACTTCTATAAACAGAGAGAGAGATCAACCACTTATATAAACAGAGAGAGAGATCAGCCACTTATATAAACAGAGAGATCAACCACTTATGTAAACAGAGAGAGATCAGCCACTTATATAAACAGAGAGAGATCAACCACTTATGTAAATAGAGAGTGAGATCAACCACTTACATAAACAGAGAGAGAGAGATCAACCACTTATATAAACATAGAGAGAGATCAACCACTTATATAAACAGAGGGTGAGATCAACCACTTATATAAACATAGAGAGAGAGAGAGAGAGTTCAACTACTTATAAACAGAGAGAGAGAGATCAACCACTTCTAATAACAGAGAGAGAGATCAACCACTTCTATTAACAGAGAGATCAGCCACTTATATAAACTGAGAGAGATCAACAACTTATATAAGGAGAGACAGAGAGAGAGAGAGATCAACCACTTATAAACAGAGAGAGATCAACCACTTATATAAACAGGGAGAGATCAACCAATAATTTTAACAGAAGGAGAGTGAGAGCGATCAACCACTTATATGAATATAGAGATAGAAAGATCAGCCACTTATATAAACAGAGAGAGAGATCAACCACTTATATAAACATAGAGATAGAGAGATCAACCACTTATATAAACAGAGAGAGAGATCAACCACTTATATAAACATAGAGATAGAGAGATCAGCCACTTATATAAACAGAGAGAGAGATCAGCCACTTATATAAACAGAGAGAGAGTTCAACCACTTATATAAACAGAGAGAGAGAGAGAGATCAACCACATATAAGCAGAGAGAGATCAACCACGTATGTAAACAAGAAAGAGAGAGAGAGAGAGATCAACCACTTATATAAACAGAGAGAGAGAGATGAACCACTTATATAAATAGAGAGAGATCAGCCACTTATATAAACAGAGAGAGAGATCAACCACTTCTATAAACAGAGAGAGATCAGCCCCTTATATAAACAGAGAGAGATCAACCACTTATGTAAACAGAGAGATCAGCCACTTATATAAACAGAGAGAGATCAACCACTTATGTAAATAGAGAGTGAGATCAACCACTCATGTGAATAGAGAGTGAGATCAACCACTTACATAAACAGAGAGAGAGATCAACCACTTCTATTAACAGAGTTCAACCACTTATATAAACAGAGATCGACCACTTATATAAACAGAGAGAGAGAGATCAACCACTTCCATAAACAGAGAGAGAGATCAACCACTTATTTAAACAGAGAGTGAGATCAACCACATATATAAACAGAGAGAGAGAGATCAACCACCTACATAAACAGAGAGAGAGATCAGCCACTTATATAAACAGAGAGAGAGAGATCAACCACTTCTATAAACAGAGAGAGAGAGATCAACCACTTCTATAAACAGAGAGAGAGAGAGAGAGAGGTCAACCACTTATGTAAATAGAGAGAGAGATCAGCCACTTATATAAACAGAGAGAGCGATCAACCATTATATAAGCAGAGAGAGATCAACCACTTATGTAAACAGAGAGAGATCAGCCACTTATATAAACAGAGAGAGAGATCAACCACTTCTATAAACAGAGAGAGAGAGAGATCAACCACATATAAACAGAGAGAGATCAGCCACTTATATAAACAGAGAGAGAGAGATCAACCACTTATGTAAACAGAGAGAGAGAGATCAACCACTTACATAAACAGAGAGAGAGAGATCAACCACTTATATAAACATAGAGAGAGATCAACCACTTATATAAACATAGAGAGAGATCAACCACTTATATAAACAGAGGGTGAGATCAACCACTTATATAAACTGAGAGAGATCAACAACATATATAATCAGAGAGAGATCAGCCACTTATATAAACTGAGAGAGATCATCAACATATATAATCAGAGAGAGATCAGCCACTTCTATTAACAGAGAGAGAGATCAACCACTTTTATAAACAGGGAGAGAGATCAACCACTTATATGAACATAGAGAGAGATCCACCACTTATATAAGGAGAGACAGAGAGAGAGAGAGAGAGAGAGAGAGAGAGATCAACCACTTATACACAGAGAGAGAGAGATCAACCACTTCTATAAACAGAGAGAGAGAGAGAGATCAACCACTTCTATAAACAGAGAGAGAGATCAACCACTTATGTAAATAGAGAGAGAGATCAACCACTTATAAACAGAGAGAGAGAGATCAACCACTTATAAACAGAGAGAGATCAACCACTTATATAAACAGGGAGAGATCAGCTACTAATTTAAACAGAAAGAGAGTGAGAGCGATCAACCACTTATATGAATATAGAGATAGAAAGATCAGCCACTTATATAAACAGAGAGATAGAGAGATCAACCACTTATATAAACAGAGAGAGAGAGATCAACCACTTATATAAACATAGAGAGAGATCAACCACTTATATAAGCAGAGAGAGATCAACCATTATATAAGCAGAGAGAGATCAACCACTTCTATAAACAGAGAGAGAGAGAGATCAACCACTTCTATAAATAGAGAGAGATCAGCCACTTCTATAAACAGAGAGAGATCAACCACTTCTATAAATAGAGAGAGATCAGCCACTTATATAAACAGAGAGAGAGATCAACCACTTCTATAAACAGAGAGAGATCAGCCCCTTATATAAACAGAGAGAGATCAACCACTTATGTAAATAGAGAGTGAGATCAACCACTTACATAAACAGAGAGAGATCAACCACTTATATAAACATAGAGAGAGATCAACCACTTATATAAACATAGAGAGATCAACCACTTCCATAAACAGAGAGAGAGATCAACCACTTATTTAAACAGAGAGTGAGATCAACCACATATATAAACAGAGAGAGAGAGATCAACCACCTACATAAACAGAGAGAGAGATCAGCCACTTATATAAACAGAGAGAGAGAGATCAACCACTTCTATAAACAGAGAGAGAGAGATCAACCACTTCTATAAACAGAGAGAGAGAGAGAGAGAGGTCAACCACTTATGTAAATAGAGAGAGAGATCAGCCACTTATATAAACAGAGAGAGCGATCAACCATTATATAAGCAGAGAGAGATCAACCACTTATGTAAACAGAGAGAGATCAGCCACTTATATAAACAGAGAGAGAGATCAACCACTTCTATAAACAGAGAGAGAGAGAGATCAACCACATATAAACAGAGAGAGATCAGCCACTTATATAAACAGAGAGAGAGAGATCAACCACTTATGTAAACAGAGAGAGAGAGATCAACCACTTACATAAACAGAGAGAGAGAGATCAACCACTTATATAAACATAGAGAGAGATCAACCACTTATATAAACATAGAGAGAGATCAACCACTTATATAAACAGAGGGTGAGATCAACCACTTATATAAACTGAGAGAGATCAACAACATATATAATCAGAGAGAGATCAGCCACTTATATAAACTGAGAGAGATCATCAACATATATAATCAGAGAGAGATCAGCCACTTCTATTAACAGAGAGAGAGATCAACCACTTTTATAAACAGGGAGAGAGATCAACCACTTATATGAACATAGAGAGAGATCCACCACTTATATAAGGAGAGACAGAGAGAGAGAGAGAGAGAGAGAGAGAGAGATCAACCACTTATACACAGAGAGAGAGAGATCAACCACTTCTATAAACAGAGAGAGAGAGAGAGATCAACCACTTCTATAAACAGAGAGAGAGATCAACCACTTATGTAAATAGAGAGAGAGATCAACCACTTATAAACAGAGAGAGAGAGATCAACCACTTATAAACAGAGAGAGATCAACCACTTATATAAACAGGGAGAGATCAGCTACTAATTTAAACAGAAAGAGAGTGAGAGCGATCAACCACTTATATGAATATAGAGATAGAAAGATCAGCCACTTATATAAACAGAGAGATAGAGAGATCAACCACTTATATAAACAGAGAGAGAGAGATCAACCACTTATATAAACATAGAGAGAGATCAACCACTTATATAAGCAGAGAGAGATCAACCATTATATAAGCAGAGAGAGATCAACCACTTCTATAAACAGAGAGAGAGAGAGATCAACCACTTCTATAAATAGAGAGAGATCAGCCACTTCTATAAACAGAGAGAGATCAACCACTTCTATAAATAGAGAGAGATCAGCCACTTATATAAACAGAGAGAGAGATCAACCACTTCTATAAACAGAGAGAGATCAGCCCCTTATATAAACAGAGAGAGATCAACCACTTATGTAAATAGAGAGTGAGATCAACCACTTACATAAACAGAGAGAGATCAACCACTTATATAAACATAGAGAGAGATCAACCACTTATATAAACATAGAGAGATCAACCACTTCTATTAACAGAGAGAGAGAGTTCAACTACTTATAAACAGAGAGAGAGATCAACCACTTCTATAAACAGAGAGAGATCAACCACTTCTATAAACAGAGAGAGAGATCAACCACTTCTATTAACAGAGAGAGAGAGAGTTCAACTACTTATAAACAGAGAGAGAGATCAACCACTTCTATTAACAGGGAGAGAGATCAACCACTTATATAAACAGAGAGAGAGATCAACCACTTCTATAAACAGAGAGAGATCAACCACTTACATAAACTGAGAGAGATCAACAACATATATAATCAGAGAGAGATCAGCCACTTCTATGAACAGAGAGAGAGATCAACCACTTTTATAAACAGGGAGAGAGATCAACAACTTATATGAACAGAGAGAGAGATCAACCACTTTTATAAACTGAGAGAGATCAACAACATATATAATCAGAGAGAGATCAGCCACTTCTATTAACAGAGAGATCAACCACATATTTAAATGGAGAGAGTTCAAACACGAATATGTAGAGTGAGATACAGAGACAGAGAGAGAGAGAGAGAGAGAGAGAGAGATCAACCACTTATAAAAACAGAGAGAGAGATCAACCACTTATATAAACAGAAAGAGAGTGAGAGCGATCAACCACTTATATGAATATAGAGATAGAAAGATCAGCCACTTATATAAACAGAGAGATCAACCACTTCTATAAACAGGGAGAGATCAACCACTAATTTAAACAGAAAGAGAGTGAGAGCGATCAACCACTTATATGAATATAGAGATAGAAAGATCAGCCACTTATATAAACAGAGAGATAGAGAGATCAACCACTTATATAAACAGAGAGATAGAGAGATCAGCCACTTATATAAACATAGAGAGATCAGCCACTTATATAAACATAGAGAGATCAGCCACTTATATAAACATAGAGAGATCAACCACTTATATAAACAGAGAGAGAGATCAACCACTTATATAAACAGAGATCAACCACTTATATAAACATAGAGAGAGATCAACCACTTCCATAAACAGAGAGAGAGATCAACCACTTCCATAAACAGAGAGAGAGATCAACCACTTATTTAAACAGAGAGTGAGATCAACCACTTATTTAAACAGAGAGTGAGATCAACCACATATATAAACAGAGAGAGAGAGATCAACCACCTACATAAACAGAGAGAGAGATCAACCACTTCTATTAACAGAGTTCAACCACTTATATAAACAGAGATCAACCACTTATATAAACAGAGAGAGAGAGATCAACCACTTCCATAAACAGAGAGAGAGATCAACCACTTATTTAAACAGAGAGTGAGATCAACCACATATATAAACAGAGAGAGAGAGATCAACCACGTACATAAACAGAGAGAGAGATCAGCCACTTATATAAACAGAGACAGAGAGATCAACCACTTCTATAAACAGAGAGAGAGATCAACCACTTCTATAAACAGAGAGAGAGAGAGAGAGATCAACCACTTCTATAAACAGAGAGAGAGAGAGATCAACCACTTATGTAAATAGAGAGAGAGATCAACCACTTATATAAACAGAGAGAGAGAGAGAGATCAACCACTTATGTAAATAGAGAGAGAGATCAGCCACTTATATAAACAGAGAGAGCGATCAACCATTATATAAGCAGAGAGAGATCAACCACTTATATAAACAGAGAGAGATCAGCCACTTATATAAACAGAGAGAGAGATCAACCACTTCTATAAACAGAGAGAGAGAGATCAACCACTTATATAAACAGAGAGAGATCAGCCACTTATATAAACAGAGAGAGAGAGAGATCAACCACTTTATAAACAGCGAGAAATCAGCTACTTATATAAACAGAGAGAGATCAACCACTTATGTAAACAGAGAGTGAGATCAACCACTTACATAAACAGAGAGAGAGAGAGAGATCAACCACTTACATAAACAGAGAGAGAGAGATCAACCACTTATATAAACATAGAGAGAGATCAACCACTTATAAAAACATAGAGAGAGATCAACCACTTATATAAACAGAGGGTGAGATCAACCACTTATATAAACTGAGAGAGATCAACAACATATATAATCAGAGAGAGATCAGCCACTTCTATTAACAGAGAGAGAGATCAACCACTTTTATAAACAGGGAGAGAGATCAACCACTTATATGAACATAGATAGAGATCAACCACTTATATAAGGAGAGACAGACAGAGAGAGAGAGAGAGAGAGAGAGATCAACCACTTATAAACAGAGAGAGAGATCAACCACTTATAAACAGAGAGAGATCAACCACTTATATAAACAGGGAGAGATCAGCTACTAATTTCAACAGAAAGAGAGTGAGAGCGATCAACCACTTATATGAATATAGAGATAGAAAGATCAGCCACTTATATAAACAGAGAGATAGAGAGATCAACCACTTATATAAACAGAGAGAGAGAGAGATCAACCACTTATATAAACATAGAGAGAGATCAACAACTTATATAAGCAGAGAGAGATCAACCATTATATAAGCAGAGAGAGATCAACCACTTCTATAAACAGAGAGAGAGAGAGATCAACCACTTCTATAAATAGAGAGAGATCAGCCACTTCTATAAACAGAGAGAGATCAACCACTTCTATAAATAGAGAGAGATCAGCCACTTATATAAACAGAGAGAGAGAGATCAACCACTTATATAAACAGAGAGAGATCAACCACATATAACCAGAGAGAGAGAGAGAGAGATCAACCACTTATATAAACAGAGAGAGAAATCAACCACTTCTATAAACAGAGAGAGAGATCAACCACTTCTATAAACAGAGAGAGATCAGCCACTTATATAAACAGAGAGAGAGATAGATCAACCACTTCTATAAACAGAGAGAGAGATCAACCACTTATATAAACAGAGAGAGATCAGCCACTTATATAAACAGAGAGATCAACCACTTATGTAAACAGAGAGAGATCAGCCACTTATATAAACAGAGAGAGATCAACCACTTATGTAAATAGAGAGTGAGATCAACCACTTACATAAACAGAGAGAGAGAGATCAACCACTTATATAAACATAGAGAGAGATCAACCACTTATATAAACAGAGGGTGAGATCAACCACTTATATAAACATAGAGAGAGAGAGAGAGAGTTCAACTACTTATAAACAGAGAGAGAGAGATCAACCACTTCGAATAACAGAGAGAGAGATCAACCACTTCTATTAACAGAGAGATCAGCCACTTATATAAACTGAGAGAGATCAACAACTTATATAAGGAGAGACAGAGAGAGAGAGAGATCAACCACTTATAAACAGAGAGAGATCAACCACTTATATAAACAGGGAGAGATCAACCAATAATTTTAACAGAAGGAGAGTGAGAGCGATCAACCACTTATATGAATATAGAGATAGAAAGATCAGCCACTTATATAAACAGAGAGAGATCAACCACTTATATAAACATAGAGATAGAGAGATCAACCACTTATATAAACAGAGAGAGAGATCAACCACTTATATAAACATAGAGATAGAGAGATCAGCCACTTATATAAACAGAGAGAGAGATCAGCCACTTATATAAACAGAGAGAGAGTTCAACCACTTATATAAACAGAGAGAGAGAGAGAGATCAACCACATATAAGCAGAGAGAGATCAACCACGTATGTAAACAGAAAGAGAGAGAGAGAGAGATCAACCACTTATATAAACAGAGAGAGAGAGATCAACCACTTATATAAATAGAGAGAGATCAGCCACTTATATAAACAGAGAGAGAGATCAACCACTTCTATAAACAGAGAGAGATCAGCCCCTTATATAAACAGAGAGAGATCAACCACTTATGTAAACAGAGAGAGATCAGCCACTTATATAAACAGAGAGAGATCAACCACTTATGTAAATAGAGAGTGAGATCAACCACTCATGTGAATAGAGAGTGAGATCAACCACTTACATAAACAGAGAGAGAGATCAACCACTTCTATTAACAGAGTTCAACCACTTATATAAACAGAGATCGACCACTAATATAAACAGAGAGAGAGAGATCAACCACTTCCATAAACAGAGAGAGAGATCAACCACTTATTTAAACAGAGAGTGAGATCAACCACATATATAAACAGAGAGAGAGAGATCAACCACCTACATAAACAGAGAGAGAGATCAGCCACTTATATAAACAGAGAGAGAGAGATCAACCACTTCTATAAACAGAGAGAGAGAGATCAACCACTTCTATAAACAGAGAGAGAGAGAGAGAGAGATCAACCACTTCTATAAACATAGAGAGAGAGAGATCAACCACTTATGTAAATAAGGAGAGAGATCAACCACTTATATAAACAGAGAGAGAGAGAGAGAGATCAACCACTTATGTAAATAGAGAGAGATCAGCCACTTATATAAACAGAGAGAGCGATCAACCATTATATAAGCAGAGAGAGATCAACCACTTATGTAAACAGAGAGAGATCAGCCACTTATATAAACAGAGAGAGAGATCAACCTCTTCTATAAACAGAGAGAGAGAGAGATCAACCACATATAAACAGAGAGAGATCAGCCACTTATATAAACAGAGAGAGAGAGATCAACCACTTATGTAAACAGAGAGAGAGAGATCAACCACTTACATAAACAGAGAGAGAGAGATCAACCACTTACATAAACAGAGAGAGAGAGATCAACCACTTATATAAACATAGAGAGAGATCAACCACTTATATAAACATAGAGAGAGATCAACCACTTATATAAACAGAGGGTGAGATCAACCACTTATATAAACTGAGAGAGATCAACAACATATATAATCAGAGAGAGATCAGCCACTTATATAAACTGAGAGAGATCATCAACATATATAATCAGAGAGAGATCAGCCACTTCTATTAACAGAGAGAGAGATCAACCACTTTTATAAACAGGGAGAGAGATCAACCACTTATATGAACATAGAGAGAGATCAACCACTTATATAAGGAGAGACAGAGAGAGAGAGAGAGAGAGAGAGAGATCAACCACTTATACACAGAGAGAGAGAGATCAACCACTTCTATAAACAGAGAGAGAGAGAGAGAGATCAACCACTTCTATAAACAGAGAGAGAGAGAGTTCAACCACTTATGTAAATAGAGAGAGAGATCAACCACTTATATAAACAGAGAGAGAGAGAGAGATCAACCACTTATGTAAATAGACAGAGAGATCAACCACTTATATAAACAGAGAGAGCGATCAACCATTATATAAGCAGAGAGAGATCAACCACTTATATAAACAGAGAGAGATCAGCCACTTATATAAACAGAGAGAGAGATCAACCACTTCTATAAACAGAGAGAGAGAGATCAACCACTTATATAAACAGAGAGAGATCAGCCACTTATATAAACAGAGAGAGAGATCAACCACTTTCTAAACAGAGAGAAATCAGCTACTTATATAAACAGAGAGAGATCAACCACTTATGTAAACAGAGAGTGAGATCAACCACTTACATAAACAGAGAGAGAGAGAGATCAACCACTTACATAAACAGAGAGAGAGAGATCAACCACTTACATAAACAGAGAGAGAGAGATCAACCACTTATATAAACATAGAGAGAGATCAACCACTTATATAAACATAGAGAGAGATCAACCACTTACATAAACAGGGAGAGAGATCAACCACTTATATGAACATAGAGAGAGATCAACCACTTATATAAGGAGAGACAGAGAGAGAGAGAGAGAGAGAGAGATCAACCACTTATAAACAGAGAGAGAGAGATCAACCACTTATAAACAGAGAGAGATCAACCACTTATATAAACATTGAGAGATCAGCTACTAATTTAAACAGAAAGAGATTGAGAGCGATCAACCACTTATATGAATATAGAGATAGAAAGATCAGCCACTTATATAAACAGAGAGATAGAGAGATCAACCACTTATATAAACAGAGAGAGAGAGATCAACCACTTATATAAACATAGAGAGAGATCAACCACTTATATA
This sequence comes from Salmo salar, assembly GCF_965601325.2. NCBI lineage: Eukaryota > Metazoa > Chordata > Actinopteri > Salmoniformes > Salmonidae > Salmo > Salmo salar. The sequence continues at coordinate 5,127,271 of NC_138293.1, read as the reverse complement.
AGCAGAGAGAGATCAACCATTATATAAGCAGAGAGAGATCAACCACTTCTATAAACAGAGAGAGAGAGAGATCAACCACTTCTATAAATAGAGAGAGATCAGCCACTTCTATAAACAGAGAGAGATCAACCACTTCTATAAAAAGAGAGAGATCAGCCACTTATATAAACAGAGAGAGAGATCAACCACTTCTATAAACAGAGAGAGATCAGCCCCTTATATAAACAGAGAGAGATCAACCACTTATGTAAATAGAGAGTGAGATCAACCACTTACATAAACAGAGAGAGATCAACCACTTATATAAACATAGAGAGAGATCAACCACTTATATAAACATAGAGAGATCAACCACTTCTATTAACAGAGAGAGAGAGAGTTCAACTACTTATAAACAGAGAGAGAGATCAACCACTTCTATAAACAGAGAGAGATCAACCACTTCTATAAACAGAGAGAGAGATCAACCACTTCTATTAACAGTGAGAGAGAGAGTTCAACTACTTATAAACAGAGAGAGAGATCAACCACTTCTATTAACAGGGAGAGAGATCAACCACTTATATAAACAGAGAGAGAGATCAACCACTTCTATAAACAGAGAGAGATCAACCACTTCTATTAACAGAGAGAGAGATCAACCACTTATATAAACAGAGAGAGAGATCAACCACTTCTATAAACAGAGAGAGATCAACCACTTCTATTAACAGAGAGAGAGATCAACCACTTATATGAACAGAGAGAGAGATCAACCACTTCTATAAACAGAGAGAGATCAACCACTTCTATTAACAGAGAGAGAGATCAACCACTTCTATTAACAGAGAGAGAGATCAACCACTTATATAAACAGAGAGAGAGATCAACCACATATATAATCAGAGAGAGATCAACCACTTACATAAACTGAGAGAGATCAACAACATATATAATCAGAGAGAGATCAGCCACTTCTATGAACAGAGAGAGAGAGAGATCAACCACTTTTATAAACAGGGAGAGAGATCAACAACTTATATGAACAGAGAGAGAGATCAACCACTTACATAAACTGAGAGAGATCAACAACATATATAATCAGAGAGAGATCAGCCACTTCTATTAACAGAGAGATCAACCACATATTTAAATGGAGAGAGTTCAAACACGAATATGTAGAGTGAGATACAGAGACAGAGAGAGAGAGAGAGAGAGAGAGAGAGAGAGAGAGATCAACCACTTATAAAAACAGAGAGAGAGATCAACCACTTATAAACAGAGAGAGATCAACCACTTATATAAACAGAAAGAGAGTGAGAGCGATCAACCACTTATATGAATATAGAGATAGAAAGATCAGCCACTTATATAAACAGAGAGATCAACCACTTCTATAAACAGGGAGAGATCAACCACTAATTTAAACAGAAAGAGAGTGAGAGCGATCAACCACTTATATGAATATAGAGATAGAAAGATCAGCCACTTATATAAACAGAGAGATAGAGAGATCAACCACTTATATAAACAGAGAGATAGAGAGATCAGCCACTTATATAAACATAGAGAGATCAGCCACTTATATAAACATAGAGAGATCAGCCACTTATATAAACATAGAGAGATCAACCACTTATATAAACAGAGAGAGAGATCAACCACTTATATAAACAGAGATCAACCACTTATATAAACATAGAGAGAGATCAACCACTTCCATAAACAGAGAGAGAGATCAACCACTTCCATAAACAGAGAGAGAGATCAACCACTTATTTAAACAGAGAGTGAGATCAACCACTTATTTAAACAGAGAGTGAGATCAACCACATATATAAACAGAGAGAGAGAGATCAACCACCTACATAAACAGAGAGAGAGATCAGACACTTATATAAACAGAGAGAGAGAGATCAACCACTTATATAAACAGAGAGAGAGAGAGATCAACCACTTATGTAAATAGAGAGAGAGATCAACCACTTCTATAAACAGAGAGAGAGAGAGATCAACCACTTCTATAAATAGAGAGAGATCAGCCACTTCTATAAACAGAGAGAGATCAACCACTTCTATAAATAGAGAGAGATCAGCCACTTATATAAACAGAGAGAGAGATCAACCACTTCTATAAACAGAGAGAGATCAGCCCCTTATATAAACAGAGAGAGATCAACCACTTACATAAACAGAGAGAGATCAACCACTTATATAAACATAGAGAGAGATCAACCACTTATATAAACATAGAGAGATCAACCACTTCTATTAACAGAGAGAGAGAGAGTTCAACTACTTATAAACAGAGAGAGAGATCAACCACTTCTATAAACAGAGAGAGATCAACCACTTCTATAAACAGAGAGAGAGATCAACCACTTCTATTAACAGAGAGAGAGATCAACCACTTATATAAACAGAGAGATAGATCAACCACATATATAATCAGAGAGAGATCAACCACTTACATAAACTGAGAGAGATCAACAACATATATAATCAGAGAGAGATCAGCCACTTCTATGAACAGAGAGAGAGATCAACCACTTTTATAAACAGGGAGAGAGATCAACAACTTATATGAACAGAGAGAGAGATCAACCACTTTTATAAACTGAGAGAGATCAACAACATATATAATCAGAGAGAGATCAGCCACTTCTATTAACAGAGAGAGAGATCAACCACTTTTATAAACAGGGAGAGAGATCAACCACTTATATGAACATAGATAGAGATCAACCACTTATATAAACAGAGAGAGAGATCAACCACTTATATAAACAGAGATCAACCACTTATATAAACATAGAGAGAGATCAACCACTTCCATAAACAGAGAGAGAGATCAACCACTTCCATAAACAGAGAGAGAGATCAACCACTTATTTAAACAGAGAGTGAGTTCAACCACTTATTTAAACAGAGAGTGAGATCAACCACATATATAAACAGAGAGAGAGAGAGAGATCAACCACTTATATAAACAGAGAGAGAGAGAGATCAACCACTTATATAAACATAGAGAGAGATCAACCACTCATATAAACAGAGGGTGAGATCAACCACTTATATAAACATATAGAGAGAGAGAGTTCAACTACTTATAAACAGAGAGAGAGAGAGATCAACCACTTCTATAAACAGAGAGAGAGAGAGATCAACCACTTCTATAAACAGAGAGAGAGATCAACCACTTCTATTAACAGAGAGAGAGATCAACCACTTCTATTAACAGAGAGAGAGATCAACCACTATTTTAAACATAGAGAGAGAGATCAACCACTTATAAACAGAGAGAGAGAGATCAACCACTTATATAAACAGAGAGAGATCAACCACTTATATAAACAGAGAGAGAGAGATCAACCACTTATATAAACAGAGAGAGATCAACCACTTATATAAACAGAGAGAGGTCAACCACTTATATGAACAGAGAGAGAGATCAACCACTTCTATAAACAGAGAGATCAACCACTTACAATTGAAGTCGGAAGTTTACATACACTTAGGTTGGAGTCATTAAAACCTGTTTTTTAACCACTCCAGACATTTCTTGTTAACAAACTATAGTTTTGGCAAGTCGGTACGGACACTTACTTTGTGCATGACACAAGTAATTTTTCCAACAACCGTATCACAATTCCAGCGGGTCAGAAGTTTGCATACACTTAGTTGACTGTGCCTTTAAAAAAGCTTGGAAAGTTCCAGAAAATGATGTCATGGCATTAGAGGCTTCTGATAGGCTAATTGACATCATTTGAGTCAATTGGAGGTTTACCTGTGGAAGTATTTCAAGGCCTACTTTCAAACTCAGTGCCTCTGCTTGACATCATGGGAAAATCAAAAGAAATCAGCCAAGACCGCTGAAAAACAATTGGAGACCTCGACAAGTCTGATTCATCCTTGGGAGCAATTTCCAAACGCCTGAAGGTACCATGTCCATCTGTACAAACAATAGTACGCAAGAATAAACACCATGGGACCACGCAGCCGTCAAACCGCTCAGGAAGGAGACGCATTCTGTCTCCTAGAGATGAACGTACTTTGGTGCTAAAAGTGCAAATCAATCCCAGAACACCATCAAATTTGATCATTAGAAAACCCTTTTTGCAAATATGTTAGCACAGCTGAAAACTGTTGTTCTGATTAAAGAAGCAATAAAACTGGTGTTCTTTAGACTAGTTGAGTCCCTGGAGCATCAACATTTGTGGGTTCGATTACAGGCTCAAAATGGCCAGAAACAAATAACTTTCTTCTGAAACTCTATTGTTGTTCTGAGAAATGAAGGCTATTCCATGCAAGAAATTGCCAAGAAACCGAAGATCTCGTACAACTCTGTGTACTACTCTCTTCACAGAACAGCGTAAACTGGCTCTAACCAGAATAGAAAGAGGAGTGGGAGGCCCCGGTGCACAACTGAGCAAGAGGACAAGTACATTAGAGTGTCTAGTTTGAGAAACACAAGTCCTCAAATGTCAGCTTCATTAAATAGTACCCGCAAAACCCCAGTGAAGAGGCGATAAAGGGATGCTGGCCTTCTATGAGAGACAGGGTGAGTGACAGAGAGGGAGACAGAGAGGGAGACAGAGAGGGAGACGGAGAGGGAGACGGAGAGAGAGGGAGAGAGTGAGAGAGACAGAGCAAGAGCGACAGATGGAGCGACAGAAAGGGAGACAGAGAGGGAGACAGAGACAGGGAGATAGAGATAGCGGCAGAGGGAGCGGCAGAGAGAGCGGCGGAGACGGAGACAGAGACAGAGACGGAGAGAGACAGACAGAGGGAAACAGACTGATAGGGAGAGAGGGAGACTGATAGGGAGAGAGGGAGACTGATAGGGAGAGAGGGAGACTGATAATGAGACTGATAGGGAGAGAGGGAGACTGATTGGGAGACTGATAGGGAGAGAGGGAGACTGATAGGGAGACTGATAGGGAGAGAGGGAGACTGATAGGGAGACCGATAGGGAGACTGATAGGGAGAGAGGGAGACAGATAGGGAGAGAGGGAGACAGATAGGGAGACTGATAGGGAAAGAGGGAGACTGATTGGGATAGAGGGAGACAGGGAGAGAGGGAGATAGATAGGGAGACTTAGGGAAAGAGGGAGACTGATAATGAGACTGATAGGGAGAGAGGGAGACTGATAATGAGGCTGATAGGGAGAGAGGGAGACTGATAATGAGACTGATAGGGAGAGAGGGAGACTGATAGGAAGAGAGGGAGACTGATGGGGAGACTGATAGGGAGAGAGGGAGACTGATTGGGATAGAGGGAGACTGATTGGGATAGAGGGAGACTGATTGGGATAGAGGGAGACTGATTGGGAGAGAGGGAGACAGATAGGGAAAGAGGGAGACTGATAATGAGACTGATAGGGAGAGAGGGAGACTGATAATGAGACTGATAGGGAGAGAGGGAGACTGATAATGAGACTGATAGGGAGAGAGGGAGACTGATAGGAAGAGAGGGAGACTGATAGGGAGACTGATAGGGAGAGAGGGAGACTGATTGGGATAGAGGGAGACTGATTGGGATAGAGGGAGACTGATTGGGATAGAGGGAGACTGATTGGGATAGAGGGAGACTGATTGGGATAGAGGGAGACTGATTGGGAGAGAGGGAGACAGATAGGGAGAGAGGGAGACAGATAGGGAGACTGATAGGGAGACTGTTAGGGAAAGAGGGAGACAGATAGGGAGACAGAGAGAGGGAGACAGAGAGAGAGAGGGTGACAGAGAGGGTGACAGAGAGAGAGAGACAGAGAGAGGGAGACCAGCCTGAAGTATAAGCCTACACAGAACTGAACCTTCCAGAAATGTTTTTATGTTAAACTATATATTTAGGAAAAACATGATCATAATAATAGTTATATTTATTACAGTAAGACAGTAGTGGTATAGTGGTATCCATGGTAATGAACGAGGCCAGAAGGAAACACATACAACACAACAGGGATCGTGTTAGTGTGAGATGTTTGCCACAGATCTCAAGAAAAACATAAAAACACTATATTTCTGCTTCTACAACAACGCCACCATTAAAGTCTAATTTTACCACCATAACATGGAATCAACATAATACCTGTCATTTTTAAACCATGTTGACAGTTAACATTAGCTTGGGAAGCAATGAAGCATGTAGCCATTAGGCGCTAGCTGGTTGCGAGCCAGGAAGCGGGCTGGCTGGAAAAGGTTATCTGTTTTTAGTTGTGACAGTTTGAGATAACATATTAGGGGAGTTGATTATCGTTGTGACAGTTTGAGATAACATATTAGGGGAGTTGATTATCGTTGTGACAGTTTGCGATAACATATTATGGGAGTTGATTATCGTTGTGACAGTTTGAGATAACATGTTAGGGGAGTTGATTATCGTTGTGACAGTTTGAGGTAACATGTTAGGGGAGTTGATTATCGTTGTGACAGTTTGAGATAACATGTTAGGGGAGTTGATTATCGTTGTGACAGTTTGAGATAACATATTAGGGGAGTTCATTATCATTGTGACAGTTTGAGATAACATGTTAGGGGAGTTGATTATTGTTGTGACAGTTTGAGATAACATGTTAGGGGAGTTGATTATCGTTGTGACAGTTTGAGATAACATGTTAGGGGAGTTGATTATCGTTGTGACAGTTTGAGATAACATGTTAGGGGAGTTGATTATCATTGTGACAGTTTGAGATAACATGTTAGGGGAGTTGATTATCGTTGTGACAGTTTGAGATAACATGTTAGGGGAGTTGATTATCGTTGTGACAGTTTGAGATAACATATTAGGGGAGTTGATTATCGTTGTGACAGTTTGAGATAACATGTTAGGGGAGTTGATTATCATTTAATGTAAGTGATTAGTGCATCTTGTTCATCTCATTGCAGGCTTTATTTTGTGTCACAATAATTATTATGTACCATAACTTTATTTTGCATCATGTCACCCAAAATGTCCATAGTACACAAACGTTCTTACATTTTTTATATCGCAGCAATCATAACCACATCTAATTCCATTTCAGGAGTGAGGCCACAAACAGTTTTTTGTTGTTGCATTTTTTGATTATGTCCCCTTGAAATCCATTCTGACACCTTGAAATTCATTCTGACACCTTGAAATCCATTCTGACACCTTGAAATCCATTCTGACACCTTGAAATTCATTCTGACACCTTGAAATCCATTCTGACACCTTGAAATCCATTCTGACACCTTGAAAACCATTCTGTCCCCTTGAAAACCATTCTGTCCCCTTGAAAACCATTCTGTTCCCTTGAAATTAATTCTGTTCCCTTGAAAACCATTCTGTTCCCTTGAAAACCATTCTGTCACCTTGAAAACCATTCTGTTCCCTTGAAAACCATTCTGTCCCCTTGAAAACCATTCTGTTCCCTTGAAAACCATTCTGTTCCCTTGAAAACCATTCTGTCCCCTTGAAAACCATTCTGTCCCCTTGAAAACCATTTTGTCCCCTTGAAAACCATTCTGTTTTTGATTTGTTCTTTTAAGACTGTATTGCACTGTTGAAATGCCCACGCCACAATTTCCTCATCAAATAAACAAAGCCCAGGCCTTACTGATTTAAAACAGCACAGGCATGATGTGATCTAACAATCAGTAGCTCTGAAAACAGTTTACACTGTAACGGTGCTTATGATGTATTGTTGCTTACCTCCTCTCTCTCTTCTCCTTCTCTCTTCTCTTCTCTTCTCTCCTCCTCTCTTCTCCTCTCTCTCTTCTCCTTCTCTCTTCTCTTCTCTCCTCCTCTCTTCTCTTCTCTTCTCTCCTCCTCTCGCTCTTCTCCTCTCTTCTCTTCTCTTTACCTCTCTTCTCTTCTCTTTACCTCTCTTCTCTTCTCCTCTCCTCCTCTCTTCTCCTCTCGCTCTTCTCCTCTCTTATCCTCTCTCCTCCTCTCTCTCTTCTCCTTCTCTTATCCTCTCTCCTCCTCTCTCTCTTCTCCTTCTCTTATCCTCTCTCCTCCTCTCTCTCTTCTCCTTCTCTCCTTTTCTCCTTCTCTCCTCTTCTCTCTTCTCCTTCTCTCTTCTCTCCTCTCCTCCTCTCTTCTCTCCTCCTCTCTCTCTTCTCCTTCTCTCTTCTCTCCTCTCCTCTCTCTCTTCTCTTCTCTCCTCCTCTCTCTCTTCTCCTTCTCTCTTCTCTCCTCCTCTCTCTTCTCCTTCTCTCTTCTCTTCTCTCCTCTCTCCTCCTCTCTTCTCGTAATTAACCTCTTTATGTATCTCCTATAAAAGTGCCCATAAATGGTAAGTCACCAGGGCCCCCTGGTCTTGGCCTTGGTTTGGGGAAGGAGGTGATGTCACAGGAACACACAGATGACAGTGAGAGAGCTGATTCGTGGATATAACTATTATTATTCTATTATGACATCTGCATGGCCAGTGGACATTTCACCTCCCCTCGGTTTCCACCTTGAAGCCATTAGCCTTGTCTAGCATGATCACAGTACACCATTCATGGCTGCATTATCATGCATTATCTCCTGTTTTGTTTTTGGGGGAGGGGGGGGGGGTTGTTTTTGTTTGTTTGCATTGTATTGGTTGTATTGAGCAAAGTTGCTTGGATGGTACCTGCCTGACTGCATCCGCCATTGTGTTGCACTGAAGCCACAAGCATCCACATCCACAAGACATCTTCATGACCATCTTATCTCTGCCTCTTTCTGCCACTGACAGGGGTCTGAGGGGAATTGAAAATACAACATCCCTAATGTCAATATGAGGTGTATCAAAATAAACTAAATATATTACTTTACTCCTTTTAAATAATTTGTTTTTAATGCCTCTACTTCCCACATCATAGTATTACTGAGTACTTCCCACATCATAGTATTACTGAGTACTTCCAACATCATAGTAATACTGACTACTTCCCACATCATAATAATACTGACTACTTCCCACATCATAGTATTACTGACTACTTCCCACATCATAGTATTACTGACTACTTCCCACATCATAATAATACTGACTACTTCCCACATCATAGTATTACTGACTACTTCCCACATCATAATAATACTGACTACTTCCCACATCATAGTTTTACTGACTACTTCCCACATCATAATAATACTGACTACTTCCCACATCATAATAATACTGACTACTTCCCACATCATAGTATTACTGACTACTTCCCACATCATAATAATACTGACTACTTACCACATCATAGTATTACTGACTACTTCCCACATCATAATAATACTGACTACTTCCCACATCATAATAATACTGACTACTTCCCACATCATAGTATTACTGACTACTTCCCACATCATAATAATACTGACTACTTCCCACATCATAGTATTACTGACTACTTCCCACATCATAATAATACTGACTACTTCCCACATCATAATATTACTGACTACTTCCCACATCATAGTTTTACTGACTACTTCCCACATCATAATAATACTGACTACTTCCCACATCATAATGATACTGACTACTTCCCACATCATAGTAATACTGACTACTTCCTACATCATAGTTTTACTGACTACTTCCCACATCATAATAATACTGACTACTTCCCACATCATAATGATACTGACTACTTCCCACATCATAATAATACTGACTACTTCCCACATCATAGTATTACTGACTACTTCCCACATCATAATAATACTGACTACTTCCCACATCATAATAATACTGACTACTTCCCACATCATAATAATACTGACTACTTCCCACATCATAGTATTACTGACTACTTCCCACATCATAGTATTACTGACTACTTCCCACATCATAATAATACTGACTACTTCCCACATCATAATAATACTGACTACTTCCCACATCATAGTATTACTGACTACTTCCCACATCATAATAATACTGACTACTTACCACATCATAATAATACTGACTACTTCCCACATCATAGTATTACTGACTACTTCCCACATCATAGTATTACTGACTACTTCCCACATCATAGTATTACTGACTACTTCCCACATCATAGTATTACTGACTACTTCCCACATCATAGTATTACTGACTACTTCCCACATCATAGTAATACTGACTACTTCCCACATCATAATGATACTGACTACTTCCCACATCATAGTAATACTGACTACTTCCTACATCATAGTTTTACTGACTACTTCCCACATCATAATAATACTGACTACTTCCCACATCATAATGATACTGACTACTTCCCACATCATAATAATACTGACTACTTCCCACATCATAGTATTACTGACTACTTCCCACATCATAATAATACTGACTACTTCCCACATCATAGTAATACTGACTACTTCCCACATCATAATAATACTGACTACTTCCCACATCATAGTATTACTGACTACTTCCCACATCATAGTATTACTGACTACTTCCCACATCATAATAATACTGACTACTTACCACATCATAATAATACTGACTACTTCCCACATCATAGTATTACTGACTACTTCCCACATCATAGTATTACTGACTACTTCCCACATCATAGTATTACTGACTACTTCCCACATCATAGTATTACTGACTACTTCCCACATCATAGTATTACTGACTACTTCCCACATCATAGTAATACTGAGTCACAGAATCAGACCAATCATAACCCAATGTTCTGAGCTTTCTCCTCCTCTCCACATTCACTCATCCTACGACGTCGTTCCAATAGCCAACCTAACATATCACTTAGAATGCATACTTACTACCACTTGAAGCAATGTATTATCAGTGTTTCCCCTATATGAGCATTTAGCAGCGGCGCACCGCCACGAATAAAATCAGATATAAAGAATACATAAAAGATAATGGAGCTATATATTTATACATAAGATCATCTTTGAGATCTATCAATCACCGAAATAAGAAACTAGACAGTCAGGGAGAATCTTTAATTCCCCAAATGTCATGGCATGGCGCCCACATTGATTTTATTATAATGTTTGAGTCACTCAGATAACATTAGAACAAGGCATAATAGCCATGGCAACATGTGTAGAATTACAGGAAATTAGCTTTAAAACAGCAACATTTTGTGTGGATATTGGAACTGAGCCATTGTGTCGCTACCAGAATTCCTATTTTAAGCCATTTTCTCTCTATTCTCATATGACTGCATTGTGTCTAGGGCCAGGAGCTTTTCCTTCTCTATGTTAAGTCACTCATATAATTTTTGACAGGCATTGTGGCTAGGGCCAGGAGTTTTTCCTTCTCTATGTTAAGTCACTCATATAATTTTTGACAGGCATTGTGGCTAGGGCCAGGAGTTTTTCCTTCTCTATGTTAAAAGTAAATGTGTTTCCATGCCTGGTGTCACCAAGAGTTTGCCTCAGAGTTCACTCACCATCCTGACCCGTTGTTCCTCTTTATTTTCTGTTTCTCTCTATCTGTCTCTGCCTGCCTGCCTGCGTCTTCTCTGTATCTGTCCAGACGACAGCCAGACGATGGGTGGTGGTGGTGGTGGCGGTAGCTGCAGTGACACCAGTAGTCTGGTCCAGTCTCACGGCCACTCCCTGAGAAAGAGGGAGGGGACAGTAGACGCGCCCTACCAGACAGGCCAGCTCCACCCTGCTATCCGAGTAGCCGACCTGCTGCAGCACATCACACAGATGAAATGTGCGGAGGGATACGGCTTCAAGGAGGAGTATGAGGTGGGTGACGAACTTTCACCTTTTGTCCTCTTTTCAACTTTCACCACATCTCGTTCGAAATCACTGTGACATGTCAACTTTCACCTCCCGCTCATGGAGACCCCCCTCCCTACTTCTCACTGTGGCTTGGTTCCAACTCTTTAAAAATGGATCCATCCTTTCTCCCTTCATTATAGTAGTTAGTGATGTAACTAGATTGAACAGGGGAAAGGTACTGAATGTGTATGTGGGGACACAACTTCACCTTTGACCTTTCGCCTTGAGCTCACTGGGTCGGTTCCATTTCTTCTACCTTGTTCTCTGCTCTCACTCCTACAATTCAGATTCCGTAAATTAAGGAAATTAATTTAAATTCCGATTCAAGAAATGGAGACTACGTCATTGTAAATAGATAGCGCTTTTTAATTCTTGAATTAAATTGAGTTTTAATTTGTCCCCTGTATACGTCCCAAATGGCACACTATTCCCTATATAGTGCACTACGTTTGACCAGAGTACTATGTGGGCCCTGGTCCAATATACTACACTACCTTTAACCAGATCACCCTATTGGCCCTGGTCTAAAGTAGTGCACTATAAAGTGCATAGGGTTCCATTTGGGACACAAACTACGCGCTGTGTGACTCGTTTTGCTGTTTGTCTTTTCCTTATGGTGTTAGACTGCCTCTTCTGCAGTTGTTGTTGTGTGTGTGTGTGTGTGTGTGTGTGTGTGTGTGTGTGTGTGTGTGTGTGGTGTGTGTGTGTGTGTGTGTGTGTGTGGGGGGGGGGGGGGGGGGGGGGGATTCTGTGTGGAACCACTCACACAGTGAGGAAGCCTTTAGGACTCACATTTAAAAAGTTAGTGATTAAAAACTGTGTGATAAACGGTCTTTTGTTTGGTCAGATTAAAGTTAATTGTGACAAGGTTCTCCCTCTCTTCAGGAGGCTATTGTTACCCAACAGCCTCCAACACTGAGACAGAGACAGACTGCCACTATGTCAGTCTGACACCCTGCCTCTTTCTTTCTGACACCCAAACGACCCTCGTCGAGTCGAGGCAAGAGAAGCGTCATTCTCATTTTCCCTCGTTACGCTAGCAGCTGGCTGGGCCCGGCAGGGACCCAACCTGCCTCACAGACTATCCCTTTAAAACACAAGGATTCAACCTGCCTCACAGACTATCCCTTTAAATAGCCCCTTAAAACACAGGGATTCAACCTGCCTCACAGACTATCCCTTTAAAACACAGGGATTCAACCTGCCTCACAGACTATCCCTTTAAAACACAGGGATTCAACCTGCCTCACAGACTAGCCCCTTAAAACACAGGAATTCAACCTGCCTCACAGACTAGCCCCTTAAAACACATGGATTCAACCTGCCTCAAAGACTATCCCTTTAAAACACAGGGATTCAACCTGCCTCACAGACTATCCCTATAAATAGCCCCTTAAAGCTCAGGGATTCAACCTGCCTCACAGACTATCCCTTTAAAACCTGTTATGGCTAGACGTTCCGCTAGCGGAACCCCTCATCCGGTGAAATGGCAGAGCGCCAAATTCAAATTAAATTACTATAAATATTAAACTTTCATGAAATCACAAGTGCAATGCGTCAAATTAAAGCTTAATTTGTTGTTAATCCAGCCGCCGTGTCAGATTTCAAAAAGGCTTTACGGCGAAAGCAAATAATACGATTATCTGAGGACAGTGCCCCATCATTCAAATGCATAACAAATCATTTTCAACCAGGGAGGTGCGACACAAAAGTCAGAAATAGCGATATTAAAAAATGCCTTACCTTTGATGATCTTTTTCTGTTGGCACTCCAAAAGGTCCCAGTTACATCACAAATGATCCTTTTCTTCGATAATGTCCATCTTTATATCCATAAAAACTCAGTTTAGCAGGCGCGCTTCAGTCAAAAATCCACTCAGTTTCCCTCCGTCAAGATGCATACAAAATGAATCCCAAACGTTACTAATAAACTTTTCCAAACAAAGTCAAACAACGTTTATAATCAAACCTTATGTATCCTGCTTACGCAAATAAACTATAAAATTTAAGACGGAGAATCGTTATTGTCTTTACCGGAGATAAACCAAAAAAACGCGCACTCGTCCACGCGCTTGGAAAGACTACAGCCAAAATGGGAGCCACCTAGAAAAACTACAATTTCTGGCTCATTTTTCCAAAAACCAGCATGAAACTCTTTCTAAAGACTGTTGACATCTAGTGGAAGCCCTAGGAACTGCAATCTGGGAGGACAGGGGCTTATAATTATAGTACTAGCCATTGAAAATAGAGGTTAGCTGAATTTTTTTTGGGGGGGATGGTTTTCCTTGGTGTTTCGCCTGCTATATCAGTTCCGTTATACTCACAGACGTAATTTTAACAGTTTTAGAAACTTTAGAGTGTTTTCTATCCAAACCTATCAGTTATATGTATATCCTAGCTTCTGGGCCTGAGTAACATGCAGTTTACTTTGGGCACGCTTTTCATCCGGATGTGAAAATAGTGCCCCCTAGCCCGAAGAGGTTAAATCCCCTTAAAACTCAGAGATTCAACCTGTCGTCCCCCCCCCTTCCACCCCAGAAGCCCACAGGACAGATGAGAGGAGGGGGAGATAATGAAGCGATTCATTTGTTCTGTTTTGATCATGTACTGTTCCGATATGTATTTGAAGTTATGGAGGCCAGTGCATCCATCTATCTAACTGTTCACTGATACTGTATCTCTCTCCGACCCATGCCTTCTTACGTTAATCTATACGTTTAACTTTGGATCAGATCAATGAGGTAAGATTATTTTTTTGGTTATTTTTGCATTTTTTTTCTAGATATCTACAGCATTTAATTTCTTTATTGTAGAGGTCACAATGATGGAGATGGTGATGATGCCTTGCTGGCTGGTCCGGGCCTCACATGTTGATGGGATTATAGTCTTGCTGGCTGGTCCTGGCCTCACATGTTGATGGGATTATAGTCTTGCTGGCTGGTCCGGACCTCACATGTTGATGGGATTATAGTCTTGCTGGCTGGTCCTGGCCTCACATGTTGGTGGGATTATAGTCTTGCTGGCTGGTCCTGGCCTCACATGTTGATGGGATTATAGTCTTGCTGGCTGGTCCTGGCCTCACGTTGGTGAGATTATAGTCTTGCTGGCTGGTCCTGGCCTCATGTTGGTGAGATTGTAACCTTGCTGGCTGGTCCTAGCCTCACATGTTGGTGGGATTATAACCTTGATGGCTGCTCCTGGCCTCACATGTTGATGGGATTATAGTCTTGCTAGCTGCTCCTGGCCTCACATGTTGGTGGGATTATAGTCTTGCTTGCTGGTCCTGACATCACATGTTGATGGGATTATAGTCTTGCTGGCTGGTCCTGACATCACATGTTGATGGGATTATAGTCTTGCTGGCTGGTCCTGGCCTCACATGTTGATGGGATTATAGTCTTGCTGGCTGGTCCTGGCCTCACATGTTGGTGGGATTATAGTCTTGCTGGCTGGTCCTGGCCTCACGTTGGTGAGATTATAGTCTTGCTGGCTGGTCCTGGCCTCATGTTGGTGAGATTGTAACCTTGCTGGCTGGTCCTGGCCTGACATGTTGGTGGGATTATAACCTCACTGGCTGCTCCTGGCCTCACATGTTGATGGGATTATAGTCTTGCTGGCTGGTCCTGGCCTCACATGTTGATGGGATTATAGTCTTGCTTGCTGGTCCTGACATTACATGTTGATGGGATTATAGTCTTGCTGGCTGGTCCTGAC
Organism: Salmo salar; assembly: GCF_965601325.2. Classification (NCBI taxonomy): domain Eukaryota; kingdom Metazoa; phylum Chordata; class Actinopteri; order Salmoniformes; family Salmonidae; genus Salmo; species Salmo salar. The sequence continues at coordinate 5,111,872 of NC_138293.1, read as the reverse complement.
ATCACATGTTGATGGGATTATAGTCTTGCTGGCTGGTCCTGACATCACATGTTGATGGGATTATAGTCTTGCTGGCTGGTCCTGACATCACATGTTGATGGGATTATAGTCTTGCTGGCTGGTCCTGGCCTCACGTTGGTGAGATTATAGTCTTGCTGGCTGGTCCTGGCCTCATGTTGGTGAGATTGTAACCTTGCTGGCTGGTCCTGGCCTGACATGTTGGTGGGATTATAACCTCGCTGGCTGCTCCTGGCCTCACATGTTGATGGGATTATAGTCTTGCTGGCTGGTCCTGGCCTCACATGTTGATGGGATTATAGTCTTGCTGGCTGGTCCTGACATCACATGTTGATGGGATTATAGTCTTGCTGGCTGGTCCTGGCCTCACGTTGGTGAGATTATAGTCTTGCTGGCTGGTCCTGGCCTCATGTTGGTGAGATTGTAACCTTGCTGGCTGGTCCTGGCCTGACATGTTGGTGGGATTATAACCTCGCTGGCTGCTCCTGGCCTCACATGTTGATGGGATTATAGTCTTGCTGGCTGGTCCTGGCCTCACATGTTGATGGGATTATAGTCTTGCTGGCTGGTCCTGGCCTCACATGTTGATGGGATTATAGTCTTGCTGGCTGGTCCTGACATCACATGTTGGTTGGATGAAAAGGCTACGTTAGGTCATGTTGTAGCCTTGAGAAATGTGACTATGGAATGTTTTCTTCTTCGTCTCAAGACATTGAGATGTACAGTAGATCAAAATAACATCTAGAAAACTTCATAAAGCGTGTATAATGGTAAATATCAATTTGTTCAACTTTGCAAACTCTACTGTAGCTGACATAGCCAGACATAACCTTGGCCAGGTCGCAGTTGTAAATGAGAACTTGTTCTCAACTGGCCTACCTGGTTAAATAAAGGTGAAATTAAAAAAAATTAAAATATAACTTGATATAACCTGATATAACCTGATATAACCTAACCTGAAACGAAATCAAACACCCTAGCTATATTAAGATACTGTACATCACTTTGGGCTGGTTTCCCAGACACTGATTAAGCCTATTCCAGGACTAAAAAGCTCCCTCAATGGAGAATAAATTAGTCCGAGAGAACTGTAATCTAAATCTGAGTAACCAGCCCTATATGTCAGCTGTTATGTTGCATGTTGACACTAGTCAGTGAATGCTGCTTCCTTAGGAAGTAACGCTTCGTATGCTTTATCAAGTGCTATTTGAAATGAACCCGCGACAGAGTAAGTATTGCATGCCCATGTTGTTCAGCATGTGTAATCAGTCTGTCAGCACTCTTTAGTACAATAAGTTCACTGTAGTAGTTCCCAAGGGTTCTAAGGGAGATTCTTAAGGAGAACCCAGAAGAACTCTATAGAACCATCTTTCTAAGGAGCCTGTTCTCAGCACTGTGACCAAAGACTAACTTATAATCACTAAATGATTCATTCATACCAGGGGAACTCACTAAATGATTCATTCATACCAGGGGAACTCACTAAATGATTCATTCATACCAGGGGAACTCACTAAATGATTCATTCATACCAGGGGAACTCACTAAATGATTCATTCATACCAGGGGAACTCACTAAATGATTCATTCATACCAGGGGAACTCACTAAATGATTCATTCATACCAGGGGAACTCACTAAATGATTCATTCATACCAGGGGAACTCAAATGATTCTCTCTCCTCTTTCTTCTTTCTTAGTGCTGTCTGTGTATCCCCAGTAACCATGTTACTGTTCTGTAGTCTCTGTACTGTCTGTGTATCCCCAGTAACCATGCTACTGTTCTGTTGTCTCTGTACTGTCTGTGTATCCCCAGTAACCATGCTACTGTTCTGTTGTCTCTGTACTGTCTGTGTATCCCCAGTAACCATGTTACTGTTCTGTAGTCTCTGTACTGTCTGTGTATCCCCAGTAACCATGCTACTGTTCTGTTGTCTCTGTACTGTCTGTGTATCCCCAGTAACCATGTTACTGTTCTGTAGTCTCTGTACTGTCTGTGTATCCCCAGTAACCATGCTGCTGTTCTGTAGTCTCTGTACTGTCTGTGTATCCCCAGTAACCATGCTACTGTTCTGTAGTCTCTGTACTGTCTGTGTATCCCCAGTAACCATGCTACTGTTCTGTAGTCTCTGTACTGTCTGTGTCTCCCCAGTAACCATGCTACTGTTCTGTAGTCTCTGTACTGTCTGTGTATCCCCAGTAACCATGTTACTGTTCTGTAGTCTCTGTACTGTACTGTCTGTGTATCCCCAGTAACCATGTTACTGTTCTGTAGTCTCTGTACTGTCTGTGTATCCCCAGTAACCATGTTACTGTTCTGTAGTCTCTGTACTGTCTGTGTATCCCCAGTAACCATGCTACTGTTCTGTAGTCTCTGTACTGTACTGTCTGTGTATCCCCAGTAACCATGCTACTGTTCTGTAGTCTCTGTACTGTCTGTGTATCCCCAGTAACCATGCTACTGTTCTGTTGTCTCTGTACTGTCTGTGTATCCCCAGTAACCATGCTACTGTTCTGTAGTCTCTGTACTGTCTGTGTATCCCCAGTAACCATGCTGCTGTTCTGTAGTCTCTGTACTGTCTGTGTATCCCCGGTAACCATGCTACTGTTCTGTAGTCTCTGTACTGTCTGTGTATCCCCAGTAACCATGTTACTGTTCTGTAGTCTCTGTACTGTCTGTGTATCCCCAGTAACCATGCTACTGTTCTGTAGTCTCTGTACTGTACTGTCTGTGTATCCCCAGTAACCATGCTACTGTTCTGTGGTCTCTGTACTGTCTGTGTATCCCCAGTAACCATGCTACTGTTCTGTTGTCTCTGTACTGTCTGTGTATCCCCAGTAACCATGCTACTGTTCTGTTGTCTCTGTACTGTCTGTGTCCCCCAGTAACCATGCTGCTGTTCTGTAGTCTCTGTACTGTCTGTGTATCCCCAGTAACCATGCTACTGTTCTATAGTCTCTGTACTGTACTGTCTGTGTATCCTCAGTAACCATGCTACTGTTCTGTAGTCTCTGTACTGTCTGTGTATCCCCAGTAACCATGCTACTGTTCTGTAGTCTCTGTACTGTCTGTGTATCCCCAGTAACCATGCTACTGTTCTGTTGTCTCTGTACTGTCTGTGTATCCCCGGTAACCATGCTACTGTTCTGTAGTCTCTGTACTGTTTGTGTATCCCCAGTAACCATGTTACTGTTCTGTAGTCTCTGTACTGTCTGTGTATCCCCAGTAACCATGCTACTGTTCTATAGTCTCTGTACTGTACTGTCTGTGTATCCCCAGTAACCATGCTACTGTTCTGTAGTCTCTGTACTGTCTGTGTATCCCCAGTAACCATGCTACTGTTCTGTTGTCTCTGTACTGTCTGTGTATCCCCAGTAACCATGCTGCTGTTCTGTAGTCTCTGTACTGTCTGTGTATCCCCAGTAACCATGCTACTGTTCTGTAGTCTCTGTACTGTCTGTGTATCCCCAGTAACCATGCTACTGTTCTGTTGTCTCTGTACTGTCTGTGTATCCCCGGTAACCATGCTACTGTTCTGTAGTCTCTGTACTGTTTGTGTATCCCCAGTAACCATGTTACTGTTCTGTAGTCTCTGTACTGTCTGTGTATCCCCAGTAACCATGCTACTGTTCTGTAGTCTCTGTACTGTCTGTCGTGATCCCCAGTAACCATGCTACTGTTCTGTAGTCTCTGTACTGTCTGTGTATCCCCAGTAACCATGCTACTGTTCTGTTGTCTCTGTACTGTCTGTGTATCCCCAGTAACCATGCTGCTGTTCTGTAGTCTCTGTACTGTCTGTGTATCCCCAGTAACCATGCTACTGTTCTGTAGTCTCTGTACTGTCTGTGTATCCCCAGTAACCACGCTACTGTTCTGTAGTCTCTGTACTGTCTGTGTATCCCCAGTAACCATGTTACTGTTCTGTAGTCTCTGTACTGTCTGTGTATCCCCAGTAACCATGTTACTGTTCTGTAGTCTCTGTACTGTCTGTGTATCCCCAGTAACCATGCTGCTGGTCCGTAGCCTCTGTACTGTCTGTGTATCCCCAGTAACCATGCTACTGTTCTAGAGGCTCTGTACTGTCTGTGTATCCCCAGTAACCATGCTGCTGTTCCGTAGTCTCTGTACTGTCTGTGTATCCCCAGTAACCATGCTGCTGTTCTGTAGTCTCTGTACTGTCTGTGTATCCCCAGTAACCATGCTGCTGTTCCGTAGTCTCTGTACTGTCTGTGTATCCCCAGTAACCATGCAACTGTTCTTTGGCCTCCACATCATTACTGTGTGTTTAAGGTGGTGGTATTCACACACACTTGCATCCCAAATGGAACCATATTTCCTTTTTAGTGCACTTCCTTTTGACCAGGGCCCATAGGGGTAGTAGTGCACTACTTTTGACCAGGGCCCATAGGGGTAGTAGTGCACTTCCTTTTGACCAGGGCCCATAGGGTTAACTATATAGTGTGCCATTTGGGAGTCATCCACTGCTGTGATTACTGACACAGACAGATGAGGACTAAGCTGGGGAGGGGATATTGTAAATAGTCTTGCAATTAAACCATTTAATATAACTGCAGTGGTACATAATCTCACAGACCCTACCGATGACGAGGAGAGAGACAACTACAATAGCAGCGGAAACACTGACTTTATTTTTGAGGTTTGAGTTTCCTGTTCATTCTACTGTTGGTGCTGTTTCTGAGCACTCTGTCTGCCCTCCATAGTCTCTCTTCATCTCTCTTGCTCTATCAATATTGACTACCCTGTTCTTGTCATATTGGGTATTGTCAAATAGAAAGAAGAGATTGAAGAAAGATTGTCTGAGAGAGATAGAGCGGGAGGGAGGGAGAGAGAGGGGGAGCGAGAGAGGGGGAGAAGGTTTGGACAGAGACAGAAAGAGAGAGAGACAGAGAGGGAGGGAGAGAGAGGGGGAGCGAGAGAGGGGGAGAAGGTTAGGACAGAGACAGAAAGAGAGAAAGACAGAGAGAGGGGGAGCGAGAGGGGGAGAAGGTTAGGACAGAGACAGAAAGAGAGAGAAACAGAGAGGGAGGGAGAGAATGAGAGTTCATTTCGTTGGTTCATTATAACTAACTATTATGAAGTTGCCATGTAACAAAGACAAGCAGTTGTCTTGGCCATGATTTGTCTTGTTAGAGCTCTTTATATATATTATTATATATTATATGGTGCTATATTGATGTTAAACCCTGTAGACTTCAGAGTGAAAATGTCTGTGCCCAAAATGGCAGCCTATTCCTTATAAAGGGCACTACTTGAGACCAGAGCCAAAAGAAGTGTCTGTGAACTTTGTCTGTGAACTGATGTGTCTTGTTACATAGCTTCATACGGTTATGAAACACTGTATCCTTCAGAAAGACAGTGACAGACAGCGAGGATGACATTGGGCTGCTTTCATCACGTTCTCTCTCTCCCCTCCTGTCCCAAGATGCACTGCTGTGAGGAAATCTCCCTCCAAATCCATTTAGAGGACACATATCCATCTCAGCTTGTCTGGCTCCATAAAGACAGGGACATATTTCTGTCTGGCTCGATAAAGACAGGGACATTATTCTGTCTGGCTCCATAAAGACAGGGACATTATTCTGTCTGGCTCGATAAAGACAGGGACATTATTCTGTCTGGCTCCATAAAGACAGGGACATTATTCTGTCTGGCTCGATAAAGACAGGGACATATTTCTGTCTGGCTCCATAAAGACAGGGACATTATTCTGTCTGGCTCGATAAAGACAGGGACATTATTCTGTCTGGCTCCATAAATACAGGGACATTATTCTGTCTGGCTCCATAAATACAGGGACATTATTCTGTCTGGCTCCATCAAGACAGGGACATTATTCTGTCTGGCTCGATAAAGACAGGGACATTATTCTGTCTGGCTCGATAAAGACAGGGACATATTTCTGTCTGGCTCCATAAAGACAGGGACATATTTCTGTCTGGCTCCATAAAGACAGGGACATATTTCTGTCTGGCTCCATGAAGACAGGGACATATTTCTGTCTGGCTCCATGAAGACAGGGACATTATTCTGTCTGGCTCCATAAAGACAGGGACATATTTCTGTCTGGCTCCATGAAGACAGGGACATATTTCTGTCTGGCTCCATGAAGACAGGGACATTATTCTGTCTGGCTCCATAAAGACAGGGACATATTTCTGTCTGGCTCCATAAAGACAGGGACATTATTCTGTCTGGCTCCATAAAGACAGGGACATTATTCTGTCTGGCTCCATAAAGACAGGGACATATTTCTGTCTGGCTCCATAAAGACAGGGACATATTTCTGTCTGGCTCCATAAAGACAGGGACATTATTCTGTCTGGCTCCATAAAGACAGGGACATTATTCTGTCTGGCTCCATGAAGACAGGGACATTATTCTGTCTGGCTCCATGAAGACAGGGACATATTTTACTGTCACAACCCTATTCCCTATATTATGCACTAGGACCCTTAAAGGAAAGGTTTCCATCTCACTGTGCTGCCTGTCTCTCTTAAAGGAAAGGCTTCCATTTCACTGTGCTGCCTGTCTCTCTTAAAGGAAAGGTTTCCGTCTCACTGTGCTGCCTGTCTCTCTTAAAGGAAAGGTTTCCATCTCACTGTGCTGCCTGTCTCTCTTAAAGGAAAGGTTTCCATCTCACTGTGCTGCCTGTCTCTCTTAAAGGAAAGGTTTCCAATTCACTGTGCTGCCTGTCTCTCTTAAAGGAAAGGTTTCCATTTCACTGTGCTGCCTGTCTCTCTTAAAGGAAAGGCTTCTATCTTTTAGACAAACGGTCCCGGTCAGTCGGCCCGCATGGAGATAGATGGAGGCGTCTGAGACTCAGCAACATCCATGATTGATCAAGACTCTCAAGCCCGGTTTTATTCTCTAGCTAACAAAGTGTCTCTGGCTTTAAAATACATGAAGGGAAATAGAAGGAAAGCTTTCCCCTCTTAGAAGCCTGGATATTAATTATTCATTGTGAGCATTATTCTGAATTGCCCTTCCGGAGTTCCTGTAGTCTATATTTAACTGCTGTTACGTGGCTGAGTTCAGAGTTCCTGTAGTCTATATTTAACTGCTGTTACATGGCTGAGTTCAGAGTTCCTGGAGTCTATATTTAACTGCTGTTACGTGGCTGAGTTCAGAGTTCCTGGAGTCTATATTTAACTGCTGTTACATGGCTGAGTTCAGAGTTCCTGGAGTCTATATTTAACTGCTGTTACGTGGCTGAGTTCAGAGTTCCTGGAGTCTATATTTAACTGCTGTTACGTGGCTGAGTTCAGAGTTCCTGGAGTCTATATTTAACTGCTGTTACGTGGCTGAGTTCAGAGTTCCTGGAGTCTATATTTAACTGCTGTTACGTGGCTGAGTTCAGAGTTCCTGGAGTCTATATTTAACTGCTGTTACATGGCTGAGTTCAGAGTTCCTGGAGTCTATATTTAACTGCTGTTACATGGCTGAGTTCAGAGTTCCTGGAGTCTATATTTAACTGCTGTTACGTGGCTGAGTTCAGAGTTCCTGGAGTCTATATTTAACTGCTGTTACATGGCTGAGTTCAGAGTTCCTGGAGTCTATATTTAACTGCTGTTACGTGGCTGAGTTCAGAGTTCCTGTAGTCTATATTTAACTGCTGTTACGTGGCTGAGTTCGGAGTTCCTGGAGTCTATATTTAACTGCTGTTACGTGGCTGAGTTCAGAGTTCCTGGAGTCTATATTTAACTGCTGTTACGTGGCTGAGTTCAGAGTTCCTGGAGTCTATATTTAACTGCTGTTACGTGGCTGAGTTCAGAGTTCCTGGAGTCTATATTTAACTGCTGTCACGTGGCTGAGTTCAGAGTTCCTGTAGTCTGTATTTAACTGCTGTTACGTGGCTGAGTTCAGAGTTCCTGGAGTCTATATTTAACTGCTGTTACGTGGCTGAGTTCAGAGTTCCTGGAGTCTATATTTAACTGCTGTTACGTGGCTGAGTTCGGGGTTGAAATGGAAATGTATTGGGGGTGTACGTTTTGGATACGCTGAGTTGATTGCTTAAAAAAATGAACAGTAACATGTTTGTCTACTGCCTTGGAGCCAACACACACACACACACACACACACACGCACACACACACACACACACGCACACACACACACACACACACACACACACACACCACACACACACACACCCAAACCCATGTGAACTGCAGTTTGCAGTGAGGCTGGTGTGTTTTTATAATTTGTCTTAATTGTGCCTGGTATAGGATCCGTTTGGAGATATCCCCACAGAGAGACAGAGAGAGAGATCCATATTTCATAAGCCAGTCATCTGAGTGCTGTGGATCTGAAGATGAGGCTTTATTCTCCCTGAACTGAATGACTGAGTCCTTCAGACAGACAGACAGGCTGAGGGGTAGACAGACGGACAGACGGATGGATAGACGGAGAGAGAGGGAGGTGGGCAGATAGACAGACTGACTGACTGACAGAAAAATAGACATGTCTTTCAGACAGACGGACAGACAGACGGGCAGACAGGCTGAGGGGTAGACAGACAGACATGGGGCTCTTGTTTTTGGCTGCTGTGGTAGAGTGACGCTGGGGGAGCTATTTGAGCGTGACACACCCTGTGTGACATCCTAATGGGCTCTCTGTTTGACATGAATCCCCAGGAACCTTTCTCTTCCCGTTACCTTCTAATGTCTATATAATGATGTGGATACAACCCCTCTCAGAATTCTGGAACCTTTCTCTCTTTCTCTCTTTCTCTCTTCCATCTCCCTCCCTCTCTCCCTCTCTCTCTCTCTCTCTCGCTCTCTCTACCTCTCTCTTCCATCTCCCTCCCTCTCCCTCTCTCTCTCTCTCGCTCTCTCTACCTCTCTCTCCCTCTTCCCTCTCCCACTCCCTCTCTCTCTCTCTCTCTCGCTCTCTCTACCTCTCTCTCCCTCTTCCCTCTCCCTCCCTCTCTCTCTCGCACGCTCTCTACCTCTCTCTCCCTCTTCCCTCTCCCTCCCTCTCTCTCTCGCGCTCTCTACTCTACTCTCTCTCCCTCTTCCCTCTCCCTCCCTCTCTCTCTCGCGCTCTCTACCTCTATCTCCCTCTTCCCTTTCCCTCCCTCGCTCTCTCGCGCTCTCTCTATCTCTCTCTCTCTCCACCTCTCTCTCCCTCTTCCCTCTCCCTCTCGTCACTCTCCCTCTCTCCTCTCTCTTCACTCTCCCTCTCTCTCTCTCCCTCTCTGTCTCTTCTCTCTCCCTCTCTCTCCTTTCTGTCTTGCTCTTTACCTTTTTTCTGTCTTTCCAAAATGTCCATTTTTTAGATGCTGACAGAGAATATTTTGTTCTTTAACTTGGTATTATCATTTAAAGGCTTGACACTTGACATCACGTCTCATGTCCTCTTCCCTCTGTTCTTCTCCTCCCTCTCTTTGTCTCCCTCTTTTCTGTCCCTCTCTTCAGAGCTTCTTTGAGGGACAGTCAGCTCCGTGGGACTCCGCGAAGAAAGATGAGAACCGGATGAAGAACCGATATGGGAATATTATTGCATGTGTGTATAAAGCATTATCTGATCAGTATGAATCTATATTATAGACTTGTCTCTCTATATCCTCTCTGATCAATATGAATCTATATTATAGACTGGTCTCTCTATCTCCTCTCTGATCAATATGAATCTATATTATAGACTGGTCTCTCTATCTCCTCTCTGATCAATATGAATCTATATTATAGACTGGTCTCTCTATATCCTCTCTGATCAATATGAATCTATATTATAGACTGGTCTCTCTATATCCTCACTGATCAATATGAATCTATATTATAGACTGGTCTCTCTATCTCCTCTCTGATCAATATGGATCTATATTATATTATATTAGAGTGTCCAATCAAAAATGCATCTTTTGACCAATGGGTAAAATAATAAGTTAATTTTGTAGATACTAATCTAAGAAAACCAATGGTCCATACCTCATGTGTCTCTATGATAATCCGTTATTGGAGGCCAGAGAATAAAACATTTTAATAATCTGGAATATAGCATCAGACCGTTGAACCAGTCATCATTCTTCTAGAGTCCACAGGACATACATCAATATAGAGGTCAGATTTTGAGACACGACCGTGTAGTATTTTTATATTTTAGTACTGCTTAAACTTAATTTTATATATACTGCTCAAAAAAATAAAGGGAACACTTAAACAACACAATGTAACTCCAAGTCAATCACACTTCTGTGAAATCAAACTGTCCACTTAGGAAGCAACACTGATTGACAATACATTTCACATGCTGTTGTGCAAATGGAACAGACAACAGGTGGAAATTATAGGCAATTAGCAAGACACCCCCAATAAAGGAGTGGTTCTGCAGGTGGGGACCACAGACCACTTCTCAGTTCCTTTGCTTCCTGGCTGATGTTTTGGTCACTTTTGAATGCTGGCGGTGCTTTCACTCTAGTGGTAGCATGAGACGGAGTCTACAACCCACACAAGTGGCTCAGGTAGTGCAGCTCATCCAGGATGGCACATCAATGCGAGCTGTGGCAAGAAGGTTTGCTGTGTCTGTCAGCGTAGTGTCCAGAGCATGGAGGCGCTACCAGGAGACAGGTCAGTACATCAGGAGATGTGGAGGAGGCCGTAGGAGGGCAACAACCCAGCAGCAGGACCGCTACCTCCGCCTTTGTGCAAGGATGAGCAGGAGAAGCACTGCCAGAGCCCTGCAAAATGACCTCCAGCAGGCCACAAATTTGCATGTGTCTGCTCAAACGGTCAGAAACAGACTCCATGAAGGTGGTATGAGGGCCCGACGTCCACAGCTGGGGGTTGTGCTTACAGCCCAACACCGTGCAGGACGTTTGGCATTTGCCAGAGAACACCAAGATTGGCAAATTTGCCACTGGCGCCCTGTGCTCTTCACAGATGAAAGCAGGTTCACACTGAGCACATGTGACAGACGTGACAGAGTCTGGAGACGCCGTGGAGAACGTTCTGCTGCCTGCAACATCATCCAGCATGACCGGTTTGGCAGTGGGTCAGTCATGGTGTGGGGTGGCATTTCTTTGGGGGGCCGCACAGCCCTCCATGTGCTCGCCAGAGGTAGCCTGACTGCCATTAGGTACCGAGATGAGATCCTCAGACCCCTTGTGAGACCATATGCTGGTGCGGTTGGCCCTGGGTTCCTCCTAATGCAAGACAATGCTAGACCTCATGTGGCTGGAGTGTGTCAGCAGTTCCTGCAAGAGGAAGGCATTGATGCTATGGACTGGCCCGCCCGTTCCCCAGACCTGAATCCAATTGAGCACATCTGGGACATCATGTCTCGCTCCATCCACCAACGCCACGTTGCACCACAGACTGTCCAGGAGTTGGCGGATGCTTTAGTCCAGGTCTGGGAGGAGATCCCTCAAGAGACCATCCGCCACCTCATCAGGAGCATGCCCAGGCATTGTATGGAGGTCATACAGGCACGTGGAGTCCACTACTGAGCCTCATTTTGACTTGTTTTAAGGACATTACATCAAAGTTGGATGAGCCTGTAGTGTGGTTTTCCACTTTAATTTTGAGTGTGACTCCAAATCCAGACCTCCATGGGTTGATAAATTGGATTTCCATTGATTATTTTTGTGTGATTTTGTTGTCAGCACATTCAACTATGTAAAGAAAAAAGTATTTAATAAGATTATTTCTTTCATTCAGATCTAGGATGTGTTGTTTAAGTGTTCCCTTTATTTTTTTGAGCAGTGTATATATATATATATGCTTTTCATATTAATGGGAAATTCAAGGTTTTTTTCCAGAAGATTTCTAACCAAAAACAAGCGTCTGTCTGAAATATCAACGGACTGAACTTTATATTATATATAACTTTAACTTTAACACGTTATTTAGCTCCTCTTTCAAGTTTTTATTTAGTATTTTTTTATTTTTTTTGCGACCCAGCCCGAAACAACTTTTTCAGAAGTAAAATCCTTTAAAACGTTGCTTACTAGAAAGCGGCAACGCTCTGTCAACAGAGCTTGGTGCTTATTATGGGAGTTTGTATTAGGTTATCCAATGTGACCCGCTGTATATAATGTTAATTATACGTTAGAGGAAAAACCGAAACTGTACCGTTCAGAACCTGAAGACTCGTACTTGTCTTGGGTAAAAAAAAAATGTAATTTTTTCATTAAAATAAGCAAGTGAAATTTCATCACCAAAGCGCGTTCACCTCACCCTGGGTTTGAGTTATTACGTGAGTCTTTCTCATTGGATTGTCTGGTCTAAGACCTTGGCTCTGCTGCTGTCTATATCAGCTGTACAAAGCTCTAGTGTAATCAAACTGAATTCATTTCACTACTGGTTATCAAACTGAATTCATTTCACTACTGGTTATCAAACTGAATTCATTTGACTGCTGGTTATCAAACTGAATTCATTTGACTACTGGAATGGTCATCATTGGGTAGTGGCTGACTCAGAAATACTGGATATACTGTATGGGTTAAAAGTATCATTATTATTATTCGTGTCTAAAACAGTCTTGAAGATATCAATGCTTTTTTATTTTGATAAAGTGGTGTATGCCCAGTGTTTTTATTTGAGCATAGCTTCATGTCTTCATTGATGACCTCCTTAGTAAGCCTACTGCTGCACTACGATGCCAGTCTGCATATGTTTCCCCTCTCATTCGCTCTCCTCCCACTCCTTTCTCTTCCTAACTCTCTCCCACTCCTCCACCCTCTCCTTTCTCTTCCTACCTATCTCCCTCTCCTTCTCCTCCACCCTCTCCTTTCTCTTCCTACCTCTCTCCTCCTCATCCTCCCTCTCCTGTCTCCTCCCTCTCCTTTCTCTTCCTACCTCTCTCCCTCTCCTTCTCCTCCTCCCACTCCTTTCTCTTCCTACCTCTCTCCCACTCCTCCTCCCACCCTCTCTCCTCCTCTCCTCCCTCTCCTCCTCCTCCCTCTCCTTTCTCTTCCTACCTCTCTCCCTCTCCTTCTCCTCCTCCCACTCCTTTCTCTTCCTACCTCTCTCCCACTCCTCCTCCCACCCTCTCTCCTCCTCTCCTCCCTCTCCTCCTCCTCCCTCTCCTTTCTCTTCCTACCTCTCTCCCTCTCCTTCTCCTCCTCCCACTCCTTTCTCTTCCTACCTCTCTCCCACTCCTCCTCCCACCCTCTCTCCTCCTCTCCTCCCTCTCCTCCTCCTCCCTCTCCTTTCTCTTCCTACCTCTCTCCCACTTCTCCTCCCTCTCCTTTATCTTCCTACCTATCTCCCTCTCCCTCTCTCTCTCCTCCCTGTCCTCTCTCCTCCCTCTCTTGTCTCCTCCCTCTCCTTTATCTTCCTACCTATCTCCCTCTCCCTCTCCTCCTCCTCTCTCTCCCCCTCCTCCCTCTCCTGTCTCCTCCCTCTCCTGTCTCCTCCCTCTCCTGTCTCCTCCCTCTCCTGTCTCCTCCCTCTCATTTCTCTTCCTACCCCTCTCTCCCACTTATCCTCCCTCTCCCTCTCCTCCTCCTCCTCCCTCTCCTGTCTCCTCCCTCTCCTTTCTCTTCCTACCTTTCTCTCTCCTCCTCCTCCCTCTCCTCCTCCTCCCTCTCCTTTCTCTTCCTACCTTTCTCTCTCCTCCTCCTCCCTCTCCTCCTCCTCCCTCTCCTTTCTCTTCCTACCTTTCTCTCTCCTCCTCCTCCCTCTCCTGTCTCCTCCCTCCCCTTTCTCTTCCTACCCCTCTCTCCTCCCTCTCCTCCCTCTCCTCCTCCTCCCTCTCCTTTCTCTCCCACTTATCCTCCCTCTCCCTCTCCTCCTCCTCCCTCTCCTGTCTCCTCCCTCTCCTTTCTCTTCCTACCTTTCTCTCCTCCTCCTCCTCCCTCTCCTCCTCCTCCCTCTCCTTTCTCTTCCTACCTTTCTCTCTCCTCCTCCTCCCTCTCCTCCTCCTCCCTCTCCTTTCTCTTCCTACCTTTCTCTCTCCTCCTCCTCCCTCTCCTTCCTCTCCCGTCTCCTCCCTCTCCTTTCTCTCCTACCTTTCTCTCTCCTCCTCCTCCCTCTCCTTCCTCTCTCTCTGTCTGTGTCCCTCCCTCCTTGATTAACGTGGTTCATTCTGAACAGGTTCCTCTCCTCCTCTCTTCCAGATGATCACTCCCGAGTCAGACTCCAGCCCCTGGAGGGAGAGCAGAACTCCGATTACATTAATGCAAATTACGTTGATGTAAGTACACACACCAGCCAGCTACACACACACATACACACATACACACACACAACACAGCTAGCTACATGGACGCAAAGGTCATTGCGCTCATTCGCTGCCTTGGTCCCTGTCGAAGGGAGAAGGTGGCTGGCACGGGAGTCGTGAGGGGCCAGACACACACAGACAGACACACACACACTCACACACACACACACACACACACACACACACACACACACACACACACACACACACACACACACACACACACACACACACACACACACACACACAGACAGACAGACAGAACCACACACACACACACACACACACACACACACACACACACACACACACACACACAGACACACACACACACACACACACACACACACACACACACAGACATTGGCCCTTATTTAAACTCGTATGTCTTCCTTATTTAAATAAGAGATGGACTGAATAAGAGATGGACTGAATAAGAGATGGACTGAATAAGAGATGGACTGAATAAGAGATGGACTGAATAGAGATGGACTGAATAAGAGATGGACTGAATAAGAGATGGACTGAATAAGAGATGGACTGAATAGAGGAAAGGCTAATGGTTTGACGGGGGAAACTGAGGATCTGGGGCTCTATGGTACGTCCCCCCCCCCTCTCTCTACCCCACCCCACCCCCCCTCCCTCTCTCTACCCCACCCCACCCCCCTCCCTCTCTCTACCCCCCCTCCGTCTCTCCCCTCCCTCTCTCTACCCCCCCTCCCTCTCTCTACCCCACCCCCCCTCCCTCTCTGTACCCTGCACCCCTCCGTCTCTCCCCTCCCTCTCTCTACCCCACCCCCCCTCCGTCTCTCCCCTCCCTCTCTCTACCCCCCCTCCCTCTCTCTACCCCACCCCCCCTCCCTCTCTCTACCCTGCCCCCCCTCCGTCTCTCCCCTCCCTCTCTCTACCCCCCCTCTCCGTCTCTCCCCTCCCTCTCTCTACCCCGCCCCCCCTCTGTCTCTCCCCTCTCTGCCCTTTAATGTGGTCATTTGTAATCTGTTGTTACGCTTTCAGACGTACATTCATAATCTACGTCTGAAACATTTCCAAGCGTAAATTGATAATGCAAGGTGGGCAAGCAGCAAATGCAGTGTTTTAAATGATTTCCCTCTCCAAGCACCGTTCACTTTAAGGCCATCATGAGGACCCAGCAAACCAAACCTTCCCAGAACATTCGTTAGGTTGAAGAAAATGTTCTCATAACACAAAAAAAATACTTGTCCGGGCGGCGTTCGGCGTCACCGGTCTTCTAGCCATCGTCGATCCACTTTTCATTTTCCATTTGTTTTGTCTTGTTTTTCCTACACACCTGGTTTCCATTTCCCTCATTATTTGTTGTGTATTTAACCCTCAGTTACCCCCCATGTCTTTGTGTGTGATTGTTTGTTGTAAGTGCTGGTGTACTTGTTTACTGGTGCGGGTCGGGTTTTTTCTGCCCATATTCTGTTGTATTTTTATGCCGTTGGTTTTTGGATTAAACTGCTCCTGCTACTACCTAGTCCTGCTCTCCTGCGTCTGATTTTCCCTGACACCAGTTACTACACCCCTTTACACCATCTGTTATCTAATGGTTCCCAGAATGTTTCATTAGGTTTATGGAACAGTCTGGTGGGAACATTGTCAGGACATCACAATATATATGTCCCCAAAACACAAAAACGGTCCAGTTGTGTGGATGATTATATAATGTTTCTTTTAGGGTGCAAAAAAAAACATTCACCCGATGTTAAAAAAACCCACAACATGTTTTTATGTTCGATGGGCGTTGAGGCCAGGGCTCTGGTGCAGGCCAGTCAAAAACTTCTACACCGATCTAGACAAACCATTTCTGTATGGACCTCGCTTTGTGCACGGGGGCATTGTCATGCTGAAACAGGAAAGGGCCTTCCCCAAACTGTTGCCACATATTTGGAGGCACAGAATCTTCTAGAATGTCATTGTATGCTGTAGCATTAAGATTTCCCTTCACTGGAACTAAGGGGCCCGAACCATGAAAAACAGCCCCAGACCATTATTCCTCCTCCACCAAACTTTACAGTGTGCACTATGCATCCATTGGCGGCGAGCTTTACACCACTCCAGCCGACGCTTGGTATTGCGCATGGGATCTTAGGCTTGTGTGCGGCTGCTCGGCCATGGAAACCCATTTCATGAAGCTCCCGAAAGAACAGTTCTTGTGCTGACGTTCAGCTTAGTCAGTTTGGAATTCGATAGTTAGTGTTGCCACCGAGGACAGATGATTTTTACGCGCTACGTGCTCCAGCACTCGACGGTCCCGTTCTCTGAGCTTGTGTGGCTTTACCACTTCGCGGCTGAGCCGTTGTTGCTCCTAGATGTTTCCACTTAACAATAACAGCACTTACAGTTGACCGGGGCAGCTCTAACAGGGCAGACATTTTGACTAACTGACTTGTTTGAAAGGTGGCATCCTATGACGGTGCCATGTTGAAACTCACTGAGCTCTTCAGCAAGGCCATTCTACTGACAATGTTTGTCTATGGAGATCGCATGGCTGTGTGCTCGATTTTATAGACCTTATACACTGTTATCCAGAGCCACTACAGTAGTGAGTCATTTAGCAGACTCTCTTATCCAGAGCCACTACAGTAGTGAGTCATTTAGCAGACTCTCTTATCCAGAGCCACTACAGTAGTGAGTCATTTAGC
>NC_138293.1:5062500-5085000 GCF_965601325.2 Salmo salar | reverse complement strand
ACACACACCTACCTGCTGTCATGACGTTGGCCTGTGGGTAAGGTTTATGACCCCCCCCCCCATAAATACCTTTCTCCCTTCCCCTCTCTTTCTGACCCTACTGAAGGACTTGAATAGCCTGTGTTAAATATAGAGAGTCTGGGAACATCAAACAAATGGGGAAAGGAACCATATTTTGGTAATAAAACCAGTTGGAAATATGCTTTGGAACATAATGAGTATGTATGTCAGTTCGGTTGTCATCTGAGACATTATGACTGATGACAGGATGACATAAACTGTACCTGAGAAAGTATAAACCCTCTAGTTTTCAGAGTAACATGGAATTGTTATGCAATTGAAATGTTTGATATTGAAATTGTTTGTTAGGAGATTAAATGTAATTTTAACTTCCAAATGAGAGAATTGGGTTTTCATAAGGAAAGTGCCCTGCTTGATCAGTGGCCCACCCCTGTGAAGAGGAGGGGTTATAAACGATGAAACACATCCTTCCCCCTCTCCACTATATAAGCCTTTGACGAAAAGATAACCGTTGTTCCAGTACGTGAGGTCCGCAGCCTCTACGTTAGAAGGACACACATGTCAAGTACAGAACTAAGCCAACCTCGGCGTGAGCTTTGGTGGAGAATGGTATGAACTTTGAGCTTATTCACTACAGAAGTGATACTTCCTAGCCGTTGAGTTAACAGCGGCCGCTGTAGACGGGGGCTAGGAAAGGACGGACGACGGATCCAGTCTAACAACCAGACGAAGATACCACCACGTATCCAATTTACCACCAGAGACATTCTTCCGAGGACAGGAAGATCTGTTGGCCAACCCGGCCAGCATCTACGACCAAATCTACCGAAGCGCAGCTCAGAGTAAATATTTATTGCATTTTCCTTTTCCAAATGGGCGGTAATTTAGAATGCATAAGTTAACCTGTTAGGGCTAGGGGGCAGTATTGACACGGCTGGATAAAAAACATACCCGATTTAATCTGGTTACCACTCCTACCCAGTAACTAGAATATGCATATACTTATTACATATGGATAGAAAACACCCTAAATTTTCTAAAACTGTTTGAATGGTGTCTGTGAGTATAACAGAACTCAAATGGCAGGTCAAAACCTGAGAGATTCCTTTACAGGAAGTGGCCTGTCTGACCATTTCTTGAACTTCTTTTCCATCTCTATCATTTACTAAGGATCTCTGCTCTAACGTGACACTTCCCACGTCGTCGATAGGCGCTCAGAGCCCGGGAAAAAACAGAATGTCGTCATTCCAGCCCCAGGCTGAAACACATTATTGCCTTTCTCAAGTGGCCGATCAAGGGACACTGGGCTTAGGGGCGTGACCCGACCGCCCCCGTCTTTGGGATTTTTTCCTCTGTTTGCCGAAAAGGAGATTCCCTGTCGGAATATTATCACTTTTCTACGAGAAAAATGGCGTAAAAATTGATTTTAAACAGCGGTTGACATGCTTCGAAGTACGGTAATGGAATATTTAGAATTTTATTGTCACGAATTGCGCCATGCGCGCGACACTTCTTTACTATTTCGGATAGTGTCTGGAACGCACGAACAAAACGCCGCTATTCGGATATAACGATGGATTATTTTGGACCAAACCAACATTTGTTATTGAAGTAGCAGTCCTGGGTGTGCATTCTGACGAAGACAACAAAAGGTAATCAAACTTTTATAATAGTAAATATGATTATGGTGAGTGCTAAACTTGCCGGGTGTCTAAATAGCGAGCTCGTGATGCCTGGGCTATGTACTTAGAATATTGCAAAATGTGCTTTCACCAAAAAGCTATTTTAAAATCGGACATATCGAGTGCATAGAGGAGGTCTGTATCTATAATTCTTAAAATAATTGTTATGCTTTTTGTGAACGTTTATCGTGAGTAATTTAGTAAAATGTTAGCGAATTCCCCGGAAGTATGCTAGTTCTGAACGTCACATGCTAATGTAAAAAGCTGGTTTTTGATATAAATATGAACTTGATTGAACAAAACATGCATGCATTGTATAACATAATGTCCTAGGGTTGTCATCTGATGAAGATCATCAAAGGTGAGTGCTGCATTTAGCTGTCTTCTGGGTTTTGGTGACATTATATGCTGGCTTGAAAAATGGGTGTCTGATTATTTCTGGCTTGGTACTCTGCTGACATAATCTAATGTTTTGCTTTCGTTGTAAAGCCTTTTTGAAATCGGACAGTGTGGTTAGATTAACGAGAGTCTTGTCTTTAAATAGCTGTAAAATAGTCATATGTTTGAGAAATTGAAGTAATAGGATTTTTAAGGTTTTGAAAATCGCGCCACAGGCTGCCAGTGGCTGTTACGCAAGCGTCCCACCTAGCCCATAGAGGATAATGTATTTACGATAGCATATCTGCTGTTTCTTTGTTCCTAAATCTTCCCGCTCTTTCATTCAAGCCCAACCCCCTTTCCTTTGTGTAACCAGCTTTCATACAGGTTCCGTCCACCAGGACGTTTTCTGTATGACATCATTTGTATTCTGTGTATATGTAATTCTGTGTGATTAGTTTAGGTATTTAGTAAATAAATAATTAAACCCAATTTTGTATTGCTGATTCAACTTGTTAGCCAGGGTTCGTGAAGATAGCCAAGAACTTACAACTTTCATTATGAGACTGAAAATAAGACAAGGGTTAATATTGACTGCTACCGATGTAAAGTATTACTAAGTATTTTAAGAGTTTATTCGGAAGATAACGGCTCTATAAACGTTCTTCCGTGGTGCTCCGACTTTCTAGTTAATTACATTTACATGATTAGCTTAATCAGGTAATATTAATTAGAGAAAGAATTTTATAGGTTAGCATGTCATATCACTTAATCCGGCATAGCCAAAGACACGACACTGCACACACACCTACACACACACACACACACACACACACACACACATCTACACACACATACACACACCTACACACACACATACACACCTACAAACACATACACACCTACACACACACACACACACACCTAAACACACACACACACACACACATCTACACGCACCTACACACACACACACACACCTAAACACACACCTAAACACACAGACCTAAACACACACACCTACACACACACCTACACACATACACACACACCTACACACACACACACATCTACACGCACCTACACACACACACACACCCACACGCACATTCATCTACACACACCTACACACACCTACACACACACACCTACACACACACACCTGCACACACCTACACACACACAACTACACACAACTACACACACCTACACACACCTACACATCTACATACACCTACACACACACCTACACACACACACACCTACACACACCTACACATACACACACACACACATCTACACACACACACCTACACACACACCTTCACACACACCTACACACATCTACACACACCTACACACCTACACACACATCTACACACACTAAAACACACACACACCTACACACACCTACACACACACACCTACACACACACACCTACACGAACCCACACACATACAAACCTACATGCACCTACACACACACACACACACCTACACACACCTACACACACCTACACACCTACACACACCTTCACACAACTTCACACCTACACACCTACACACACCTACACACACCTACACACACCTACACATACACACACACACACATCTACACACACCTACACACACACACCTACACACACACCTTCACACACACCTACACACATCTACACACACCTACACACCTACACACACATCTACACACACTAAAACACACACACACCTACACACACCTACACACACACACCTACACACACACACCTACACGAACCCACACACATACAAACCTACATGCACCTACACACACACACCTACACACATCTACACACACCTACAAACCTACACACACATCTACACACACTAAAACACACACACACCTACACACACCTACACACACACACCTACACACACACACCTACACGAACCCACACACATACAAACCTACATGCACCTACACACACACACACACACCTACACACACCTACACACACCTTCACACAACTTCACACCTACACACCTACACACACCTACACACAACTTCACACCTACACACACACATAAACACACACCTACACACACCTAAACACACACACCTAAACACACACCTACACACCTACACACACCTACACACATCTACACACACACACCTACACACACATACACATACACACCTAAACACACCTACACACACCTACAAACAACTTCACACCTACACACACACACACACACACACACACACCTACACACACACACCTACACGAACCCACACACATACAAACCTACATGCACCTACACACACACTTAAACACACACACCTACACGCACCTACACACACACACACACCTACACACACCTACACACCTACACACACCTTCACACAACTTCACACCTACACACCTACACACAACTTCACACCTACACACACACCTAAACACACACCTAAACACACCCACCTAAACACACACACCTTCACCCACCTAAACACACACACCGACACACACCTACACACTTACACACACACCTACACGAACCTACATACACCTACACACATCTACACACACACACCTACACACACATACACATACACACCTAAACACACCTACATATCTACACACACACCTACACACACACCTACACACATCTACACGCACACACCTACACACCTACACACACCTACACATCTACACACACACTCACGCACCTAACCTAATTGACAGAGTGAAAAGGAGGAAGCCTAAACAGAATACAAATATTCCAAAATAGGCATCCTGCTTGCAATAAGGCACTAAAGTACAACTGCAACAACAAACATGTTGCTAGGGACAACGCGGTTACGGCTGGGACTGCAAGTCTGCGCTCCTTTTTTTTGTGTGGATTCCGCGAGTGAGTGCAGCCACAGACACTTGTCGTCGTCGTGGGAAAGACTCATTGTTATCTTTTCTTAAAACAACTGGTTGCAGTAAAGAAAAGAGAGTGAAAAAAAAAGTTAAGTAAAGAGCCAGTCTGGATATTAAGGAGATCCTGAGGGAAATCGGACGAGTACCAACAGCTTTACGCTACGGAGGAACAACATACTCCATCATGGAAAGATCCGACCACCTCACAAAATAAAAAAAATAAAAAAATAAAAACAGATTCATCTACAGACATGGACGATTTACCATTGAGGTAGAGGCTAGTGCTCTGGCTGGAATCCACGCAACACTAGAAAAGTTGTGTGAGGAGGTAGCAGGGCTGAGGGGGAGTTTGAAGTTCAGCCAGGTGTGAAATTCTCACGCTCCAAAGAGAAAACAAGACACTCACAGTCAAGGTAAAAATACACGATTCTAACATGGATTGTCTACTCAGGGAAAACAAAGTCGGAGCATGTGTGAAAATTTTCTGGGATTCCTGAAGACGCATCCAATAATCCAGAGGGCGCGATCAGAGAATTCATGCAATCCGCCTTGAAACTTCCTATAGAGACTGGAAACAAGGTGGCTTTCCACCGAGTGCACAGACTTGGAGCTCGGAGCGATCATCACAAAATCTGAACACTAACAACAAAAGGAGCTGATCAAAAGGAAGGGAGCTGAAAGGGACCAAATTCAGTCTCAATGACCAATATCTGAACATTATGAAGTGGATATGGACACACATGTACTCAATTACATGCTCGCTTACACATATGGACTTATACATATACACACACACACACCTGATCTTGCTCTCTTCTCTCACTCTCTCTTTCTCTCTTTTCTCTTCTCTCCCTCTCTCTCTATTGTCGAGAACTGTTTTATAATTGAATGTGTTTATTGTTTGTCTATCTTTTTTATGTATTTGAACTACAAGTTTATATATGTCTACAACAAGCAAGGGGAAGGTATCAGAATAGGGGCATTGGGGAATAATAACATATTGTACGGAATACATTTGTACTGTAGTGAAGACGTCTCTAGAGTAATGCAAGGTCTCTTTCATGATCATGTGAAACGTCAATTCCTGTGGAAATGCTAGGATGTTTTATTCAATTATGTTAAAGGTAATTATGATGCAACTATGATGGTGATACAATATGGATTACAATTATCATCATGAATATTAAGGCTATACGCAGTACATGTTACACACATAGACACTCAGCCATGCAAATTGGCAGAGTTATTATTTATTTGGACAAAAACACATTATAGTCTTACTCTTATACAGACATCGTACACACTCTCACTATATCACATCCAATATCATACACATCAACCTACTCAGATTTGCTACACACATAATATCTTGTCTCAATTTTCTAACATCTGTGGCATTGGCTCACAGGCAAACAGGCAAGGGAATAAAACAAATATTGCTAGAACCTACTTGAATTCTAAATATCAGACATTTGAAAGCTCTAGTTTTGACCTTCATAATACCTCTGATGGCAGGAACTTTACAAGCACTAATTATGGTCCATTTAGACTGAGAACAAATCAAATCAAATCAAATGTATTTATATAGCCCTTCTTACATCAGCTGATATCTCAAAGTGCTGTACAGAAACCCAGCCTAAAACCCCAAACAGCAAGCAATGCAGGTGGAGAAGCACGGTGGCTAGGAAAAACTCCCTAGAAAGGCCAAAACCTAGGAAGAAACCTAGAGAGGAACCAGGCTATGAGGGGTGGCCAGTCCTCTTCTGGCTGTGCCGGGTGGAGATTATAACAGCACATGGCCAAGATGTTCAAATGTTCATAGATGACCAGCATTGTCAAATAATAATAATCATAGTATTTGTCGAGGGTGCAACAAGTCAGCAACACAAGAGTAAGTGTCAGTTGGCTTTTTCATAGCCGATCTTTGAGAGTATCTCTACCGCTCTTGCTGTCTCTAGAGAGTTGAAAACAGCAGGTCTGGGACAGGTAGCACGTCCGGTGAATAGGTCAGGGTTCCAGCAGGTCTGGGACAACAGGTCTGGGACAGGTAGCATGTTAGAAATAGTGGATATTTGTAGACTAAAAAAAAACCCGACCTAGTGAGATATACATGGAGGAGACTTAATCAATGCGATCAGATCATCATCTAATTGGCATTCATATAACTCTTATAGATTTTCCATGTGGACGGGGATATTGGAAATGTAATCAAAAGTTTACTGGAGGACAACTTATTTTTAACTAAGACAAAATCATTTCTAACTGAATTTTTCCAGTATAATATAGGTTCAGCAAATCCCCTTATTGTTTAGGATACCTTTAAATGTACCTTCAGGGGTCATTCAATTCAGTATTTATCAATAAAAAAAAAAAGCCTAAAAGCCTAGACTAACAAAGAAAATCCTTGAACTAATAGTACAGGTAGATAGCAATAAAAACAATACCACAGAGATACAAAATAAGTTAGAGGAAAAACAAAAAGAACTTGAGGAACTTATTCAAGAACGATCTAATGTATTTTATTACAAAAAATAAAGCAAACTGGATGGAATATGGAGAAAAACGCACAAAATTCTTCCTGAATCTCCAATACAGGAACGCTAACAAAAATCATTATGCAGAAACTCGTTACTGAAGACAGAGTCATCTATGATTCCTCTAATTATATTTTAAAAGAGGAAGGTAATTATTTTAGGCAGATGTTCTCTTTTCCGTCTCATCCTCTCCCACTGAATGAAGATTATGGTAAGGAATTCTTTCCAAATAATATAAAAAATATAAAGTTAACAAATGTACAGAAAGATCATTGCGAAGGACAAATTACAGAGGAAGAACTTTTTGAGGCTATTAAATCCTTTCAGTCTGAAAAAACCCCAGGGCTTGATGGCATACCGGTAGAGGTATATTACTTAAAGCTCCACTGTTAGATTGTTTTAACTACTCCTATAGAAATGGTAGTCTGTCAGGTACTCAGCAGGAAGGTTTGATTTCTCTATTATTAAAACAAGACCCAGATGGCAAATATAAAGACCCAGTCTATCTAAAAAACTGGAGGCCCCTTACACTTCAATGTTGTGATGCAAAAATACTAGCAAAATGCATAGCACTCAGAATTAAAAGGGTTTTACCAGGTATTGTTCATCCTGATCAGACAGGTTTTTAAGACGATACATTGGAGATAATATACGACAACTACTGGAAATAATAGAACATCATGAAACATATAAGAAGCCAGGAATGGTATTTATAGCGGATTTTGAAAGGCATTTGATAAAGTAAGACTGGATTTATTTATTAATGCCTGGATTTTTTACATTTTGGGAATTCTCTTATAAAATGGGTAAAAATAATGTATAGCAACCCAAGATGTAAAATAGTAAATAGTAAAGTTTTTAATTGTCAAGAGGAGTTAAACAAGGGTGTCCGCTGTCACCATATCTATTCGTTATGGCCATCAAAATGTTAGCTATTAAAATCAGATCCAATAACAACATCAGGATTAGAAATCCAAAGCTTAAAAACAAAGGTTTCCATGTATGCTGATGACTCACGTTTTATTATAAGTTCGCAAGCTAGATCCCTGCAATGTCTCACTGAAGATCTAGATAGCTTTTCTGTACTCTCTGGACTAAAACCTAATTATGATAAGTGTACAATATTACGTATTGGATCCTTAAAAAAATTCAACTTTTACATTACCCTGCAGTTTACCTATAAAATGGGCTGATGGTGAAGTAGACATACTCGGTATTCATATCACAAAAGATATAAATAAGCTCTCCACAATGAATTTCAATAGAAAACTTGTAAAAATAGACAAGATCCTGCAACCATGGAGAGGTAAATACCTGTCTATTTATGTAAAAATTGCCCTGATTAACTCCTTAGTCATATCTCAGTTTACTCACTTACTTATGACGCTGCCTACCCCTGATGATTTGTTTTTCAAATCATATGAGCAAAAAATATTTCGCTTATCTGGGACGCTAAACCAGACAAAATGAAGCGTGCCTATCTAAATAATGAATATGAATTGGGTGGTTTGAGATTGTTAAATATAAAAGCGCTAAACCTCTCTCTAAAAGCTTCACTCTTTCAAAAGTTTTACTTGACCCCTAAATGGTTCTCAAGTAGATTACTAAGAAATTGTTTAAAAATGGCCTTTCTGCCTTTGTACAGACTGCCATTTCTCATTTTCGATTAATTGAAAATGATACTTTTTTCAAATGTCTCTTTTTCAAACAAGCATTGCAGAGCTGGCTACAATTTCAATTTCATCCCCCTGAAAAGATAGGGCATAATATTTGTTGTAATATTTGTTCTAACTCAAATGTGCTGGTTGATAAATGACCTGTATTTATGGGAAAGATGTTTGAAAAGGGCATTTTGTTCTTAAATGATTTTGTAAATTGGAATGGTAGAGTCATGTACTTCATGGAGTTATCAGAATTGTACGGGAAGGTCTGCTCAATCCAAGAGTACAACCAATTGATTACAGCATTACCACAAAAATGGAGGAGGCAGGTGGCAGCGGGAGGAGGTAGGGAACTGGTCTGTCTGCCCAATATAAAGGATCAAAACTGGCGGAGGAATAAAAATTGCATAAATAGGAAAGTATACCAGTTTCATTTGAGGACCAGGATGTTGACAACTGTGCCATACAGATTGCAAAATATTTGGGAAGAGATTTTTGATGTGCCGATTCCATGGTACAGGGTGCATGAATTGATATATAAAACAACGCAAGATTCAAGACTTCATGCTTTTCAGCTACAATTATTATATAGAATTCTTGCCACCAACAAAATGTTGAATATTTGGGGCATAAAATCATTGAAGCTCTGCAGATTTTGCTGTGAGGATACAGAATCAATAGACCATTTATTTTGGTATTACCCTCAGGTAGCCTGTTTCTGGTCTCAGGTTCAGGAATGGCTGAAAATGCATAGCATTGATCTAAAATTGACCCTAGAAATAGTACTGTTAGGAGATCTGGAGAGACCGGGTCAGTCAATTACTAATATACTAATACTCTTAGTAAAAGTATTTATCTTCAACTCGCAATCTGTGGATTGTATTCGATTAGATAGATTGAAATTGTACATTAAACATCACAGCATAGTTGAAAGATATGTGTTGCGTAGAAACCCGAAGTGGGTGGCCAGCAGAGATAGATGGGATGGGCTGAGGGAAGCTGAGGGTTAGGATGTGGAATTGGAGACAAGTGGGAGTGGAGTTGCTGTGTGAGAGATAGAATGATGGTCAAAGATAAAGAATTTTTAAAAAAGTAAAAAGAGTCAAAATAAAACATAATAAAAAGTACATTTCAATGACACTAAGTGGCAGTGTTTTTACAACTAATGCCGGTTTGCCTGAGGCTGATGCCGTGCAAGTGTTTGTACACATGCATATACACACACTCTCATTCAAGTAAGCACATACAAGAACACACACATACATGTAATAGTGCCAGACATGCACACAAACATATACAGTTGGCATTGCTGTTTTGATTTTAGTTGTCCTTGATGTCCTTTGTTTGTTTTGTTTTTTTTGCATTATTGTTTGCTGTTTTCTTCTGTCTTTTCCATTTTTCTCTTTAGTTCATTCTCTTGGTTGTTGGTGCATTGGGTGGTTCTTGGGGTTGGGGAATGGAATTAATTGTATTTTTTTATTTTTTATTTTTCTTCTTGGGGGGGCTGTGGGAGTGGTCTCGAATGGTTGAGGGACAGCTATTGGGGGGGATCTTGGAGGGTTCGGGTTCACGTTTTTTGGCCTGGTGGTAGATCAGTCAACATGCCCTTGAGCAGGGTATTGACCCTGGATGCTTCTGTGTGTCGCTCTGAATGGGAATCTGTTGGATGACTGGTATGATGTCGTTATTGAGTGGCTTCACTGCAAGTATATATTGTGTTTCGAATATTCAATAAATAAATAAAATAAAATAAATTTAAAAAACTTTTAAAAAATGTGGCAAAGAAATAAACTTTTTGCCCTGGATACATCATTTTATAGGTATGTTTGTCATCGGTAAGGACTAGGGAGTTTTTTTAGGATAAAAAGAAATGGAATAGAACTAAGCACCAGCAAAATCCTAGAGGAAAACCTGGTTCAGTCTGCTTTCCAAACACTCGGAGACAAAATCCCCTTTCAGCCGGATAATAACCTAGAACACAAGGCCAAATATACACTGGAGTTACTTACCAAGACAACATTGAATGTTCCTGAATGGCCTAGATAAAGTTTTGACTTAAATTGGCTTGAAAATCTATGGCAAGACTTGAAAATGGCTGTCTAGCAATGATCAACAACCAACATGACAACACTTGATACATTTTTTCAAGAATAATGTGCAAATGTTGTACAATCCAGCTGTAATCACTGCCAAAGGTGATTCTAACATTGACTCAGGGGAGTGAATACTTATGTAAATTAGATATTTCTGTATTTGCACAAAACATTTTTCGAAAAATCTGTTTTCACTTTGTCATTATGGGGTAGATGGGTGAGAACAAAATCTATTTAATAAATGTTTAATTCAGGTTGTAACGCAACAAATGTGGAATAAATCACGGTGTATGAATTCTTTCTGAAGGCACTGTATATGTATATACACTTTAGATTATGTTATATTATAAAAAAACTAAATTAAAAAAAATTGGGGGTGGAGCAGAAACCCTTCTGAACCTATCAGATGGTCTAAATTATGTGGGGGTGGAGCAGAAACCTTTTTGAACCTGTCAGATGGTCTAGATTATGTGGGGGTGGAGCAGAAACCTTTTTGAACCTGTCAGATGGTCTAAATTATGTGGGGGTGGAGCAGAAACCCTCTGATCCCTTGCCACATCAAAAATAACAAGACGGAGAGAGAGAGAAGTAAAAATCAATGCAGAGTGACTGAGTTACTGTACCTAATGCCAGAGTGTGTCTGCCTGCCTGCTGACTGCCAGTCCACCGGCTCCTTGTACATTTAAATGTGTGGCAGGCTCAGTGTTGATCAGGAGTTTTATGGCATGCTGTCTAGAGGAATACTACAGCTGTCACACCTACTTCACAGGAGAAGAACTATGTGTGTGTGTGTGTGTGTGGTGTGTGTGTGTGTGTGTGTGTGTGTGTGTGTGTGTGTGTGTGTGTGTGTGTGTGTGTGTGTGTGTGTGTGTGTGTGTGTGTGTGTGTGTGTGTGTGTGTGTGTGTGTAGTCTCCTAACTGAGTGTTGGTAGCCTGTGACAGCTGGAAGTGGTTTTCCAGGAGCTGCTGTTCTCGACTGCAGTACCTCCTCAAACCAAAGATTATTTCAAAAAAATGCTTTGGTTCAACCTCTCCTTCAAAAGCCAAATCTAGACGCCTCCTCACTGAGTAATTATAGACCAATTTCTAAACCTTTTTTATCCAAGATTTTAGAATTTTTTTTTCAAGAAGATGGTATCTTATTTGAGCAATTTATTAAAACAATTCCAGTCGGGCAGACGTTTCTCAGTGAGCATGGGTGGTTCAGTATCGTCCTCAGAACCTATTCACTACGTTGTCCCTCAGGGGTCAATTCTTGGCCTCATCCTTTTTCCTGTATATGCTTCCCCTTAGGGACATCCTCTGCAGTCATAACATCCAGTTTCACTGTTATGCGGAAGTACCCTTCACCAGTGACCAAGCTAGCGTAGCTACCATTCATCATTAAACAAGCTAGCATAGCTACCCTTCATCATTAACCAAGCTAGCGTAGCTACCCTTCACCATTGACCAAGCTAGCATAGCTACACTTCACCATTGACCAAGCTAGCATAGCTACCCTTCATCATTAACCAAGCTAGCGTAGCTACCCTTCACCATTGACCAAGCTAGCATAGCTACCCTTCACCATTGACCAAGCTAGCATAGCTACCCTTCATCATTAACCAAGCTAGCGTAGCTACCCTTCACCAGTGACCAAGCTAGCGTAGCTACCATTCATCATTAACCAAGCTAGCGTAGCTACCCTTCACTAGTGACCAAGCTAGCGTAGCTACCCTTCATCATTAACCAAGCTAGCGTAGCTACCCTTCACCATTAACCAAGCTAGCGTAGCTACCCTTCATCATTAACCAAGCTAGCGTACCTACCCTTCATCATTAACCAAGCTAGCATAGCTACCCTTCACCATTAACCAAGCTAGCGTAGCTACCCTTCATCATTAACCAAGCTAGTGTAGCTACCCTTCATCATTAACCAAGCTAGCGTAGCTACCCTTCATTATTAACCAAGCTAGCGTAGCTACCCTTCATCATTAACCAAGCTAGCGTAGCTACCCTTCATCATTAACCAAGCTAGCGTAGCTACCCTTGACAGGTGTCTTGCTGACATCAAATGTTGGATGTCTGACAGTTTTCTCCAGCTCCATGAGAAGAAATCAGAGGTTGTTTTATTTGGCCCCCACCTTGAAGGAACTCAGATTGTAGATAACCTTAGTACTTTTTCCACAAATGTAAAGCATACATCCAGAAACCTTGATGTCTTCTTTGACCCTAACCTAAACCTCGAGCTGCGTGTAAAGAAAGGTTGTCCAATCCTGCTTTTATCATCTAAGAAATAGAGCTAAAGTCAAGTCTTTTATTTCAGTCACTGATCTGGAGAAAGTTACACAGGCTTTTATTTCCTCATGCTTAGATGACTGTAACTCTTTGTATACTCGTCTGAGTCAGAAATCACTCCATCGCCTACAGTTAGTTCCAAATGCTGCAGCTCAGCTTTTAACATGAACCAGGAAATTCATGAACCAGGAAATGCAGGAACCAGGAAATGCAGGAACCAGGAAATGCAGGAACCAGGAAATGCAGGAACCAGGAAATGTAACCATATCACACCTATTCTAGCTTCTCTACACTGACTTCTAGTCACTTTTAGGTACATTTTAAAATGTTATTAATCATGTTTAAGGCTTGATTCTTCCCCATCCTATATCTCAGATCTTTTATCTCTACTACGAGCCAGGACGCAGCCTGAGATTGCAAGTTATCGTTTTTCATCATGAATGTTGTTCTGGAGGCAGCTCTGCAGAGTGGTCACTAGCTAGCACAAAGTCCTAAAATATGATTTTAAACCTAAGCTTAACCTTAACCACACTGCTAACCCTCATGCTTAACCTTAACCTTAAATTGAATTAAGAACATTTTTGTTTTCATGAATTATACAATGTAACCAATTTTGACTTTGCAGCTGGTGTCAGGTGCGTCGTAAAAAGTGGACCAAAACGCAGCAGGTATATGAATACTCATCTTCTTTTATTAGAAGGAAACCAAAACAACAACGAAAAACAGTCCTGTAAGGTACTATAGACTATACAAAGAACAACTACCCACAAAACCCATGGAAAAACACCCCTACTAAATTGGACCTTCAATTAGAGGCAACGAGGAACAGCTACCCCCAATTAACTAAACATAGAAATATAAGAACTAGAACGAACATAGAAATATATTAACATAGAACATAATCCCAAAAAAAAACGAAACACACAAAACAAACACACCCCTGCCACGTCCTGACCAACTACAATAACAAAATTACCACTTTGCTGGTCAGGGCGTGACAACTGGTTTATCTAAGGGGCAATCACTCAGTTTTGCCTCCAGGACAAGACTCAACAATAATGGTCAACCTGCACTGAGATCCTTTGGTCGTGCACTGTTGTCCATTCCAAAGTCTAGGCTGAAAACTAAAGGACACCGGGCATTTGCCATTAGTGCCCCTAGACTTTGGAATGGTCTACCAGAGTACAATCAGGCTTGCAGATTCAGTGCCTCTGCTGAAGACACACTTTTATAAAGATGCTTTTCATTTTTGATTTCAATTTTTGATTTTAATTAGCTGTCTTTTTTTAATTTCTCCTTCCTCCTGTCTTTGTTCCTTTGTTAGAACGTGTGTTTTATTAGTTTATGATGTGAAGAACTTTGTTACTTGTATTGAACAGAACTATACAAGTAAAGTCATTATTCTTATTAGTGCTAGACTAAAATAGTTCTTCTTTTAATGGAGAATCTGAGAGTTCTTATTTTAATGGAGAATCTGAGAGTTTTTATTTTAATGGAGGATCTCAGAGTTCTTATTTTAATGGAGGATCTCAGAGTTCTTATTTTAATGGAGGATCTCAGAGTTCTTATTTTAATAGAGAATCTGAGAGTTCTTCTTTTAATGGTGGATCTGAGAGTTCTTATTTTAATGGAGAATCTGAGAGTTCTTATTTTAATGGAGGATCTCAGAGTTCTTATTTTAATGGAGAATCTGAGTTCTTCTTTTAATGGTGGATCTGAGAGTTCTTATTTTAATGGAGAATCTGAGAGTTCTTATTTTAATGGAGGATCTCAGAGTTCTTATTTTAATGGAGAATCTGAGAGTTCTTATTTTAATGGAGAATCTGAGAGTTCTTATTTTAATGGAGAATCTGAGAGTTCTTATTTTAATGGAGGATCTGAGAGTTCTTATTTTAATGGAGGATCTGAGAGTTCTTATCTTAATGGAGGATCTGAGAGTTCTTATTTTAATGGAGGATCTCAGAGTTCTTATTTTAATGGAGGATCTCAGAGTTCTTATTTTAATGGAGGATCTCAGAGTTCTTATTTTAATGGAGAATCTGAGAGTTCTTATTTTAATAGAGAATCTGAGAGTTCTTATTTAATGGAGGATCTCAGAGTTCTTATTTAATGGTGGATCTCAGAGTTCTTATTTTAATGGTGGATCTCAGAGTTCTTATATTAATGGAGGATCTCAGAGTTCTTCTTAGTTCAAGACTCTCAGAAAAAAGGGTTCCAAAGTGATTATTCAGCTGTCCCCATTGGAGAACCCTTTTTGTTTTCAAGTAGAACCCTTATGGTTCCATATAGAACCCTTTGTGAAAAGTGTTCTTCAAAGGGTTCTTCAAAGGTTTCTCCTATGGGGACAGCCCCTTTTAGGTTCTGGATAGCACCTTTTTTTAGGGTATAGGCTTAATCTATATCTGGGAAACCAGTCCTCAGTCTCTTGATAGGCTAACCATTGATAGGTTTGCCTCCGTTCTCTAGTAAGATAGATAATCATTTGTGATTCAAAGACATTAGTAAAAATGTCTGTCAAAGTACAAGTAAAGGCTTTGGAAAGTTTCATTACAAATGATCACCTGTGATTTACAGTAATATCTTGTTATATGAAAATATATGTCTTTAAATAGGTAGCATCAATAGGTATTATCAATAGGTATTATCAATAGGTAGTATCAATTGGTATTATCAATTAGGGCTGTGCCGTTAATTAACATCAACACATTTAGCATCTCCTGGCTTCCACACAGCCGACAAGCCACTGATGCAGACCTTTGAAACATCTACATTTTAAAAGTCTAATAAATCCATGTAATGTAGCCTACACCATCACAATAACAACATTATTTTAGACAGTTCTAAAGAAACATGGTATGAAGAAAATGTAGTCTATTTCAGAAGAACAGAACAGCATACTCTGAGTTGTCCTTATGTTAGGTCCGGATCTGGCTATGCCAAATGGCTGTGGGCTACACTAGTTCATTTAACAGACCAGATTTGCTTAGAATTATGTGACATTTTTTTATATTATTTTATAGTATGAAGAACACAATTGAACAAAGCTGAATAAAATAGCAAGGATATTTTCTCCACACGATTTGAGGAAGTGCGCACATGCTGCTATTCTGTGTTGAGCAGTTAACAAAGAAATAGGTCCTCCTATATGTTTAATTTAGAGTTATTAACCTCTTACATCTAGACGTTCCGCTAGCGGAACACCTGCTCCAATATCCAATGATAGGCGTGGCGCGAATTACAAATTCATCAAAAATACAAAAACTTAAATTTTTCAAACATATGACTATTTCACAGCATTTTAAAGACAAGACTCTCCTTTATCTAACCACACTGTCCGATTTCAAAAAGGCTTTACAGCGAAAGCAAAACATTAGATTATGTCAGCAGAGTACCAAGCCAGAAATAATCAGACACCCATTTTTCAAGCTAGCATATAATGTCACAAAAACCCAGAAGACAGCTAAATGCAGCACTAACCTTTGATGATCTTCATCAGATGACACACCTAGGACATTATGTTATACAATACATGCATGTTTTGTTCAATCAAGTTCATATTTATATCAAAAAACAGCTTTTTACATTCGCATGTGACGTTCAGAACTAGCATACCCCCCGCAAACTTCCGGGGAATTTGCTAACAATTTACTAAATTACTCACGATAAACGTTCACAAAAAGCATAACAATTATTTTAAGAATTATAGATACAGCACTCCTCTATGCACTCGATATGTCCGATTTTAAAATAGCTTTTTGGTGAAAGCACATTTTGCAATATTCTAAGTACATAGCCAGCCATCACGGGCTAGCTATTTAGACACCCGGCAAGTTTAGCACTCACCAATATCAGATTTACTATTATAAAAGTTTGATTACCTTTTGTTGTCTTCGTCAGAATGCACTCCCAGGACTGCTACTTCAATAACAAATGTTGGTTTGGTCCAAAATAATCCATCGTTATATCCGAATAGCGGCGTTTTGTTCGTGCGTCCCAGACACTATCCAAAATGGTAAATCAGGGTCGTGCGCATGGCGCAATTCGTGACAAAAAAAAATCTAAATATTCCATTACCGTACTTCGAAGCATGTCAACCGCTGTTTAAAATCCATTTTTATGCCATTTTTCTCATAAAAAAGCGATAATATTCCGACCGGGAATGTCCATTTAGCTAAACAGAGGAAAGAAAACAAAGCTTTCGGTCGACGCGGGCACGAGCCTGAGTCTCACAGTACTGTAACCAGCCACTACCCAAACGCGCTACTTTGTTTCAGCCAGAGCCTGCAAAGCCACGATTCAGCGTTTTGCCGCCTTCTGAGAGCCTATGGCAGCCGTAGGAAGTGTCACGGGACAGCTAAGATCCTCACTCTTCAATAAACAGAGACAAGAAGAACGACACCTTGTCAGACAGGCCACTTCCTGCATGAAATCTTCTCAGGTTTTTGCCTGCCATATGAGTTCTGTTATACTCACAGACACCATTCAAACAGTTTTAGAAACTTTAGGGTGTTTTCTATCCAAAGCCAATAATTATATGCATATTCTAGTTACTGGGCAGGAGTAGTAACCAGATTAAATCGGGTACATTTTTTATCCAGCCGTGAAAATACTGCCCTCTAGCCATAACAGGTTTTAATGTGCTTTAGTTGTGATTCAAACATTGGGCTATAATGTTTAGATTTTTAATACATTGTAAGGCTGCATGAAACGACTCGAATGAGGATTTGAAAAAAAAGTTGCTTGAAAAGCATGAGCTCTGCTTTGGTTTTTTGCGCAGGCTGTACACACTTCATCAGTCTCTCATTCACAATTTTACAAGCACTTGATAATGCCTAGAATTTCACGGCAGCATCCCCTTTGTGTGGCCTTAACTTCTTGGGGCTATGTGGGACGCTAGCGTGCCACCCGTGGTGCACCCTATCAACAGCAGGTGCATTTCAAGAGCGGCAAATTTGAAACCAAATAAATGTCAAAATTCAAATTTTTCAAACATACAACTATCTTACACCCTTTGAAAGATAAACATCTCCTTAATCTAACCACGTCGTCCGATTTCAAAAAGGTTTTACGGCGAAAGCATAAAGTTAGATTATGTTAGGAGAGTACATTGACAATAGCTGTGTGTAATGTTTTGTCAATTCAAAGACAGGCGTCACCAAAACCATAAAACCAGCTAAAATGATGCACTAACCTTTAACAATCTCCATCAGATGACACTCCTAGGACATTATGTTAGACAATAAATGCATTTTTAGTTCTATCAAGTTCATATTTATATCCAAAAACAGCGGTTTACTATGGCGTTGATGTTCAGGAAATCGTTTCCCTCCAATAACCGGCAGTCAAGTCAGCACCACAAATTAAATAATTAAAATTAGAAAACATTGGTAAAATATTATATTGTCATTTAAAGAATTATAGATTTACATCTCTTGAACGCAATCAACTTGCCAGATTTAAAAATAACCTTACTGGGAAATCACACTTTGCAATAATCTGAGCACTGCGCCCAGAAAAATACGCTTTGCTATACAGACAAACGGCCATGTTGGAGAGATCTAAAATCGAAAATACTATGTAAATAATCCATTACCTTTGATTCTCTTCATCAGATGTCACTTCCAGGGTTCCCAGGTCCATAACGAATGTAGTTTTGTTCAAAAAAGCTCATCATTTATGTCCAAAAAGCTCCGTGTTGTTAGCACATGATCTAAGCCAGCCGGACTTCTCGTCATGAACGAGGGGAAAAAATATATTTACGTTCGTTCAAACATGTCAAACGTTGTATAGCATAAATCATTAGTGCCTTTTTTAACCAGAACATGAATAATATTCAAGGTGGACGAATGCATTCTCTTTTATAATGTATTGGAACGAGGGTACCCAACATGAACTCGTGCGCCAGAGTCTAATCGGCCATCACCGTTCCAAGGCTCTTGTTTGGTCAGATCTCACAGTAAAAGACTCAAAACACTTTGTAAAGGCTGGTGACATCTAGTGGAAGCAATAGGAAGTGCCAAAACATTAATCAACCCCTGTGTGTTTCAATGGCATAGGCTTAAAGGTAATTCAACACATCAGGTATCCACTTCCTGTCAGAAAATGTCTCAGGGTTTTGCCTGCCAAATGAGTTCTGTTATACTCACAGACACCATTCAAACAGTTTTAGAAACTTTAGGGTGTTTTCTATCCATATATAATAAGTATATGCATATTCTAGTTACTGGGTAGGATTAGTAACCAGATTAAATCGGGTACGTTTTTTTATCCAGCCGTGAAAATACTGCCCCCTAGCCCCAACAGGTTAATGCACCCTAAAATATCCATGCCTTCTGCAGCCAGTGGCTGTTGTGCCCTTGACCCGGAGTGCTGCGTTGCGCCCTTCTTCCTGAGTCCTGCACGCCCCAAAGCACCTCTCACTCACATGGCTCTCCATCACATGATCAGGTCTTTCTCACAGACTACAAGTGAAGACGGACACATCTGGGACGCAACTGGGCGTATCTTTATCCAATTCCGAGGTGCATTTTGAAGATATTGGAAGAACTGTCCACAATTATTTTTAGTCAGCCAACAAGATGAGTAGGCCTAACGAAGAGCAAAAGCACTAGCCTATAATCATTCTACTATCTCCCATAGTACAAAGGTTGACCTATTCTATTCTGTGTGAGAAATAAATATTCCAATCAGTCTGGGACAGTTGTGGGATGCGATAGATTCCAAAGCAGTAGCATCAAAAACATTTTTTTTCCCACAATGTGCCTGTCGCAACAGATCAGAACGTTTTGCTTTAAATATTGATAAACTATTTCTTCACATTTTAAGCGCAGCAATGCACACATGTCAGAAGGCTATAAGCGCTAATGTTTCATTAGCGGGAAAACACAATTTTCAAAAGTGACCGCAAGTGCGATTATGCATGTAATGCTTTTAATATTATTAAGGTGCATTATGGTGAAAATGATCTTCCCCAAACTTGAAACTCACGCGCTGTGGATGCCAATTAGGCTCTACACACCCTTTTGTGAAGTGGATTCATGTGCTTAATTTTATTTTTCCACTTTAGTTATGATACAAACCTTATAATAACATATAGGCCTATGGGCTAGACTACATGAGGTGTGCGACTATGATTTAAAAAAAGTTGCCAAAAGAAAGGCATTGTTTCTTTCCTTATGCTGGGCATCATTCACAATTAATCATATATAATTATATAATAGGGATGGTTCTCTATTTTTGCTTACTTAGTACTTCTGTAGTTCCGTCCCAGAGAGCCAGCATTTAGTCTGTCTCTTTACATCAGCGCACACGCTTCCACTATAACTACATGTTATAACCTGCCGTAACAGTACATCATCCACCCCTATAACTAGATGTTATAACCTGCCGTAACAGTACATTCTCCCCTTTAACTAGATGTTATAACCTGAAGTAACAGTACATTCTCCCCTATAACTAGATGTTATAACCTGAAGTAACAGTACATTCTCCCCTATAACTAGGTGTTATAACCTGCAGTAACAGTACATCCTCCCCTATAACTACATGTTATAACCTGCCGTAACAGTACATCATCCACCCCTATAACTAGGTGTTATAACCTGCAGTAACAGTACATTCTCCCCTATAACTAGATGTTATAACCTGCAGTAACAGTACATTCTCCCCTATAACTAGGTGTTATAACCTGCAGTAACAGTACATCATCCCCTATAACTAGACGTTATAACCTGCAGTAACATTACATTCTCCCCTATAACTAGGTGTTATAACCTGCAGTAACAGTACATCATCCCCTATAACTAGACGTTATAACCTGCAGTAACAGTACATTTTCCCCTATAACTAGATGTTATAACCTGCCGTAACAGTACATTCTCCCCTATAACTAGATGTTATAACCTGCCGTAACAGTACATTCTCCCCTTTAACTAGATGTTATAACCTGCAGTAACAGTACATTCTCCCCTATAACTAGGTGTTATAACCTGCAGTAACAATACATCCTCCCCTATAACTAGGTGCTATAACCTGCAGTAACATTACATCCTCCCCTATAAGTAAATGGTATGTCCACCCTCAGTAACAGTCACTTTGTCACTAGACACTTTGTCTAACATTCTTGGCTCCATCTCTCCGTCTCTCTCCATCTTTCACTTGGCAATAAGCCCCCATTGGATCATTTAGCATATACTGTAATACCGGGTGGCATTGTGTTAGTGAGAAACACACAAACCAGAGAAACCCTACACACCAGATGTCCCATTTAGCTCCGAGTACTGCTCCCACACTTCTGAATAGTTAGAACGATCCCACTGCGATGAAAGTGGGAGGGAGAGGAGTAGGATGGAGTTTTTCAGAGAGAGAGATAGAGAGGGGGGGAGGATAGCGTTTTGGGAGACCGGGAGTCTTTAAAGGAGAAAGAGAGAGAGGGTGAGAGACTGGAGGAGAGGAACGGGAGGGGGAAAATACCAAGAATGACGCTGCATTGTTTTGCAGCCGTTTAACAGGCTCCTGATAAATTCTGCTATTTTGTGTGGGTTTTTTTGCACTGATCTGGGACTGTTTAGCACAGACTGGAATATGTTACGGGATTCATCCGATAGCATTGAGGAGTATACCACCTCAGTCACCAGCTTCATCAATAAGTGCATCGATGACGTCGTCCACACAGTGACCGTACTTACATACCCCAACCAGAAGCCATGGACTACAGGTAACATCAGCACTGAGCTAAAGGCTAGAGCTGTCGCTTTCAAAGAGCGGGGCACTAATCTGGACGCTTATAAGAAATCCCACTACGCACTCCAACGAACCATCAAACAGGTAAAGCATCAATACAGGACTAAGATTGAATACTACTACACCGGCCCAGACACTCGTCGGATGTGGCAGGGCTTGCAAACTATCGCGGACTACATAGGGAAACCCAGCCACAAGCTGCCCAGTGACGCA
>NC_138293.1:5055000-5057500 GCF_965601325.2 Salmo salar | reverse complement strand
ACGAACAGCAAACAGTTCTGTCAGGTACTGATGTCTAACACAGAACACAACTAAACAGAATTCAACTGCCCACAAACACACTAGAAAAAGAAAAAAAAAACTTAAATATGATCTCCAATTAGAGACAACGCGAACCAGCTGCCTCTAATTGGAGATCATCCCAAAAACCTCCAACATAGAAATAGAATAATAGAACAAAACATAGAAATAGAAAACATAGACAAACCACCCAAAACACACCCTGACCTACTCTACTATAGAAAATGACATCTTACTAGTGTCAGGAACGTGACACTGGGATGGGCTACAAACCACTCTGTGACTGCACGGGAGTGGTGAAATGCCACATTGTCCCATACAATTGCAAACGTTGGCCGATTTCGCCTCACTGCAACCCTTTGCTCACCTGCCACAACCCTTCCATAGAGGTCATCCAGGATGGCCCAATTAGAGATTTGTGTAACAGCAATCCATCAGAGGATATTGCTGCACACGTTGTGATGTTGGGCCCCCTCTGGCCCGGGACATCCACCGTGGATCTTTTCCCCAATCACATTCCTTTCCTCTCCGCCGTGTTTTGGTCAAGTTGAAACCAACCAACAGGTTGTTCGCCTGGCTTCAATCTCCATGACTCTCTAAAATAGATCCACAAGGCAACATGAAGAGTGAGGCTATTACGGTAGTTTACATTATACCTAAAAACATGCCGTTGTGTGTCTCTGCCCTGTTTGGTTTAGTTCAAAAACAGTTGTGTATTTTATAGTCATCTTACCTGGACTTATTGGTTCCTGAGTTGCTTGTCTCGTTCAGAGTTCCTCTCAAAGGGAACAGTGTACAACTGCTTCATCCTGACTTGATGTTGTTTCAGGACTCTAAAAATAGTTGTTATGCTTACATTGTGAATACTTCCCAATGTAATGTTGTCTGCCAACACTCTGTCCCGAATCTCTGTGAGTTTTATGCCGTTGTTTCTGATGAGCATATCAACGATTGTAGTTTCCTGCATAGCAGTGAAAATCCTACCTCTCCCACCTGTGGGAGGTTACCGTTGGGTCCTAAGCAGAAATACAAAAACAATTACACAAAAGTGGGTTTGGAGGCTTTGCTCAATTTACTTCTGTAATGTGCAGTTCAGACAGATGCCCTTGTAGAATGCACATCTTACCTGTTGTTTTGTCGGAAATTTCTCACAATAGATGCTAATGTTGAGCGTTGCAGATTTAGTTGCACCACTCTCAGACCAGCCTCTCTCATTGATAGACCATGATTTATTACATGATCAATTACAGTAGCCCTAATCTCATCTGAGACTACAGCTCTTGATCTTCCTCTCTGTCTTCTTCTACCACACACACCTACTCCTCTCCCTCTCCCAGCCACTCTTCTTCCTCTGTCAGCCACTTCTCTATCTCTGGCTGGGTCCATGTTTACATTACAGTACAGCATTATTCCTCAGATGTCCCCTTTTTGTATAGATGGTAATGTAATTGAAAGACTAACACCTGGGCAGGTGTTCAGCTACGATGGGAATCAGCTGTGGTTGGTCTAATTGTTTTGATAGTATTTTCATTTTTTAGATTTGGAATATATTTTAATACAGTATCACTGTAGAAATGTAGTGCATTTCTGTCTTATACAATTTTGTGTTATTTTAAGTTTTGAACTTAAGATTAACCGTTTTGAAACGAGTATATAAACATGTTCCAAATCGTCCTGTAGGTACATAGAGTTTTTGGTGATGGTTGTGTCTGAGTAAGAAAATAATTCATACAATTTGAAAGATGTAGTCATCGATATGCATTTTGTGCCAAAGCAAATGAAAAAGGATCCATCGTTTATCCCACATAGGCTGCTGTTGTGTCATGTTCACTGTGTGAAAAGTTTTGAAAAAAGTGATCTAAGTAATTGAGAAATGGGTCCTAGCGATTGTAAAAATGTTTAAAAAACGTTAAATAGTTAACCGCTACCCAGAATACCTGCGCTGACCCTTTTAGCACCAACAGGGTTTTTTTGGACACTGCTGCTGCTGTTTACTATCTGTTCCCTGTGGCTCAGTTGGTAGAGCATGGTGTCTGCAACACCAGGGTTGTGGGTTCGATTCCCACGGGGAGCCAGTACGGAGACGAAAAAAAAAATGTATGAAATGTATTCACTACTGTAAGTCGCTCTGGATAAGAGCGTCTGCTAAAATATCCCTGTACATCCACTAGGTGCTAGTTCTGTGTGTCTACAGCCATGTTATTTCTTACTCAGTGTGTATCTACTATTACTTTTCTAGTATTTCTCTATTTTCTTTCTCGCTACGTTGAAGAACCCGCAAGTAAACACTTCACTGTTAGTCCTGTTGTTTATGAAGCGTGTGACGAATCCATTTGATTTAAATAAAGGTTAAATATATATATATCTTTTTTAAACGATATGTTTTGACACACATGAACAGGCCTTATGGGCGTGACAGGGTAGTACGTGGTGATTGGTTGTGACACATGAACAGGCCTTA
>NC_138293.1:4945000-5052500 GCF_965601325.2 Salmo salar | reverse complement strand
AAACTGGACAAGCTCTGTTCGAGACTATCCTACCAACGTTACATTAAAAACTGTAATATCTTATGTTTCACTGAATCGTGGCTTAACGACGACACGGACAATATACAGTTGGCTGGGTTTTCCACGCATCGGCAGGACTAAGAGGTGGGGGTGTGGGTCTATGTGTCTATTTGTCAATAACAGCTGGTGCGCGATGTCTAATATTTATTAGGAAGTCTCTAGGTTTTGCTCGCCTGAGGTAGACTACAGTTGAAATCGGAAGTTTACATACTGTCACGACTTCCGCCGAAGTCGGTCCCTCTCCTTGTTCGGGCGGCGTTCGGCGGTCGACGTCACCGGTCTTCTAGCCATCGCCGATCCACCTTTCATTTTCCATTTGTTTTGTCTTGTCTTCCTACACACCTGGTTTCAATTCCATCAATTACATGTTGTGTATTTAACCCTCTGTTCCCCCCCATGTCCTTGACTGTAATTGTTTCTTGTAGTGCTTGTGCACGGTATGCTGGTTATTACCGGGTTTTGTTTGACCCATTTTTTGGATTGTTCTGTTTACAGGGGTTTTTATGTTTATTAAACGACACCGTTGTAAATCAGTTTTCGCGTTTCTCTGACCTACAGTAGGACACTGTGAGAGGAATAGGGTCTGTGTCTCTGACCTACAGTAGGACACTGTGTGACATTGATTTGCACTTTTCGCACCAAAGTACGTTCATCTCTAGGAGACAGAACGCGTCTCCTTCCTGAGCGGCATGGTCCCACGGTGTTTATACTTGCGTACTATTGCTTGTACAGATGAACGTGGTACCTTCAGGCATTTGGAAATTGCTCCCAAGGATGAACCAGACTTGTGGAGGTCTACAATTTGTTTTCTGAGGTCTTGGCTGATTCTTTTGATTTTCCCATGATGTCAAGCAAAGAGGCACTGAGTTTGAAGGTAGGTCTTGAAATACATCCACAGGTACACCTCAGTTCACCAAGTGACTCAAATGATGTCAATTAGCCTATCAGAAGCTTCTAAAGCCATGACATAATTTTCTGGAATTTTCCAAGCTGTTTAAAGGCACAGTCAACTTAGTGTATGTAAACTTCTGACCCACTGGAATTATGATACAGTGAATTATAAGTGAAATAATCTGTCTGTAAATAATTGTTGGACAAAATGACTTGTGTCATGCACAAAGTAGATGTCCTAACCGACTTGCCAAAACTATAGTTTGTTTACAAGATGTTTGTGGAGTGGTTGAAACATTTGTTTTAATGACTCCAACCTAAGTGTATGTAATCTTCTGACTTCAACTGTATGTAGACCACACAATCTACCAAGAGAGTTTTCATCTATATTTTTCATAGCCGTCTATTTACCACCACAAACTGACGCTGGCACTAAGACCGCGCTCATCAAGCTGTATAAGAGGCCATAAGAAGAAAGAAAATGCTCATCCAGAAGTGGCGCTCCTAGTGGGCAGGGACTTTAATGCAGGTAAACTTAAATCTGTTTACCAGCATGTCACAGAGGAACAAGAGGGAAAAAAACTCTAGACCACATTTACTCCATACACAGAGACGCGTACAATGCTCTCCCTCGTCCTCCATTTGGAAAATCTCACCATTATTCTATCCTCCTGATTCCTGTTTACTAGAAAAAACTAAATCAGGAAGTACCAGTGACTCGCTCAGTACGGAAGTGGTCAGATGATGTAGATGCTTAAGCTACAGGACTGTTTTGCTAGCACAGACTGGGATATGTTCCTGGGATTCATCCAATGGCATTGAGAAGTATACCACCTCAGTCACCGGTTTCATCAATAAGTGCATCGACGACGTCGTCCCCAGAGTGACCGTACGTGCATAACCCAACCAGAAGCCATGATTTTCAGGCAACATCCGCACCGAGCTAAAGGCTAGAGCTGCTGCTTTCAAGGAGCAGGACACTAATCCGGATGCTTATAAAATTAAGATATAATCCCGCTAGGCCCTCAGACGAACCATCAAACAGGCAAAGCGTCACTACAGCACTAAGATTGAATACTACTACACCGGCTCTGACGCTGGTTGGATGTGGCAGGTTTACAAACTATTACGGATTAAAAAAGGAAACCAAGCCGCGAGCTGCCCAGTGATGCAAGCCTACCTGACGGGCTAAATACCTTTCATGCTCGCTTCGAGGCAAGCAATACTGAAGCATGCATGAGAGCACCAGCTCTTCCGGATGACTGTGTGATCACGCTCTCCGTAGCTGATGTGAGCAAGAACTTTAAACAGGTCAACATTCACAAGGCCACGGGGCCAGACGGATTACCAGGACGTGTACTCAGAGCATGCGCGGACCAACTGGCAAGTGTCTTCACTGACATTCTCAACCTCTCCCAAGAAAGCGAAGGTAACCTGCATAAATGACTACCGCCCCGTAGCACTCACGTTGTTTGCCATGAAGTGCTTTGAAAGGCTG
Organism: Salmo salar; assembly: GCF_965601325.2. Classification (NCBI taxonomy): domain Eukaryota; kingdom Metazoa; phylum Chordata; class Actinopteri; order Salmoniformes; family Salmonidae; genus Salmo; species Salmo salar. Next base: position 5,050,051 of record NC_138293.1, on the reverse strand, counting down.
GTCATGGCTCACGTCAACACTATCATCCCAGAAACCCTAGACCCACTCCAATTTGCATACCGCCCCAACAGATCCACAGATGATGCAATCTCAATCGCACTCAACACTGCCCTTTACACTTGGACAAAAGGAACACCTACGTGAGAATGCTATTCATTGACTACAGCTCAGCGTTCAATACTATAGTGCCCTCAAAGCTCATCACTAAGCTAAGGACCCTGGGACTAAACACCTCCCTCTGCAACTGGATCCTGGACTTCCTGATGGGCCACCCCCAGGTGGTAAGGGTAGGTAACAACACATCTGCCAGGCTGATCCTCAACATGCGGGCCCCTCAGGGGTGTGTGATTAGTCCCCTCCTATACTCCCTGTTCACCCATGACTGCGTGGCCAAACACGACTCCATCACCATCATTAAGTTTGCTGACGACACAACAGTGGTAGGCCTGATCACCAATAACGATGAGACAGCCTATAGGGAGGAGGTCAGAGACCTGGCAGTGTGGTGCCAGGACAACAACCTCTCCCTCAACGTGAACAAGACAAAGGAGATGATTGTGGACTATAGGAAAAGAAGGACCGAGCACTCCCCCATTCACATCAACGGGGCTGTAGTGGAGGAGGTTGAGAGCTTCAAGTTCCTTGGTGTCCACATCACCAACAAACTAACATGGAACAAACACAACAAGAAAGTCGTGAAGAACAACGCATTTTCCCCCTCAGGAGACTGAAAAGATTTCTCAAAAAGTTATACGGCTGCACCATCAAGAGCATCCTGACTGGTTGCATCACTGCCTGTTATGGCAGCTGCTCGGCATCTGACCGCAAGGTGCTACAGAGGGTAATGCGTACGGCCCAGTACATTACTGGGGCCAAGCTTCCTACCATCCAGGACCTCTAAACCAGTTGGTGTCAGAGGAAGGCCCATAAACTTGTCAATGACTCCAGCCACCCTAGTCATAGACTGTTCTCTCTGCTACCACACGGCAAGCGGTACCGTAGTGCCAAGTCTAGGTCCAAAAGGCTCCTTATCAGCTTCTACAACCCAACCAATAAGACTGCTGAACAATTAATCAAATGGCCACCCGGATCTTTTTTACAAACAAAATACTCGTTGTTTAATATCTATGCATTGTCCCTTTACCCCCACCCTCATGTACAAACTACCTCAACTAACTTGTACCCCCGCACATTGACTCGGTACCAGTACCCCTTGTATATTGCCTCATTATTGTTATTTTACATTTTTTGTTTAGTTTATTTAGTAAATGTTTTTTTTTTCATTATATTTTCTTAAAACTGCATTGTTGGTTAAGGGCTTGTCAGTAATCATTTCATGGTCTGCACATGGCGCATGTAACATAACATTTGATTTGACACGCACTTATTAAACACTACAAACACACACATACACACACACACACAACTTAAACACTTTAAACACACACACACACACAAACATTTTAAACATTTTAAACACACACGCACATATTAAACACTATAAACACACACACACGCACATATTAAACACTATAAACACACACACACAAACATTTTAAACATTTTAAACACACACACGCATATTAAACACTTTAAACACACACAGACACATTAAACACACACACAACTTAAACACTTTAAACACACACACACACACACACACACACACACACACACACAAACATTTTAAACATTTTAAACACACACACTTATTAAACACTACAAACACACACACACACACATACACACACACAACTTAAACACTTTAAACACACACATATTAAACACTTTAAACAGACACACACACACACACATATTAAACACTTTAAACAGACACACACACACACACACACACACACACATATTAAACACACACACACACACACACACACACACACACACACATATTAAACACTTTAAACACACACACACACACACACACACACACACACACACACACACACACACACACACACACACACACACACACACACACACACACACACACACACACACATATTAAACACTTTAAACACACACACACACACACACACACACACACACATATTAAACACTTTAAACACACACACACACACACACACACACACACACACACACACACACACACACACACACACACACACACACACACACACACACACACACACACACATATTAAACACTTTAAACACTTTAAACACACAAGTGCATGCAAACACACTGTAGCCCTTTAAACAGCAGTACACCCTGATGTTCTGATGTGTTTAAATGATCCACATCAGACTGATACATGCTTCTACCTCTGTTACCCTGTTACCATGTTACCCTGTTACCCTACACTACCTCTACCCTGTTACCCTGTTACCCTACACTACCTCTACCCTGTTACCCTGTTACCCTGTTACCCTGTTACCCTACACTACCTCTACCCTGTTACCCTGTTACCCTGTTACCCTACACTACCTCTACCATGTTACCCTGTTACCCTGTTACCCTACACTACCTCTGGTATCATGTTACCCTGTTACCCTGTTACCCTACACTACCTCTACCATTTTAACCTGTTACCCTACACTACCTCTGGTACCATATTACCCTGTTACCCTACACTACCTCTACCATGTTACCCTGTTACCCTGTTACCCTACACTGCCTCTACCATGTTACCCTGTTAGCCCTGTTACCCTACACTGCCTCTACCATGTTACCCTGTTACCCTGTTACCCTACACTGCCTCTACCATGTTACCCTGTTACCCTGTTACCCTACACTACCTCTACCATGTTACCCTGTTACCCTGTTACCCCACACTACCTCTACCATGTTACCCTGTTACCCTACACTACCTCTGGTACCATGTTACCCTGTTACCCCACACTACCTCTACCATGTTACCCTGTTACCCCACACTACCTCTGGTACCATGTTACCCTACACTACCTCTACCATGTTACCCTGTTACCCTACACTACCTCTACCATGTTACCCTGTTACCCTACACTACCTCTACCATGTTACCCTGTTACCCTACACTACCTCTACCATGTTACCCTGTTACCCTACACTACCTCTACCATGTTACCCTGTTACCCTACACTACCTCTACCATGTTACCCTGTTACCCTACACTACCTCTACCATGTTACCCTGTTACCCTACACTACCTCTGGTACCATGTTACCCTGTTACCCTACACTACCTCTACCATGTTACCCTGTTACCCTACACTACCTCTGGTACCATGTTACCCTGTTACCCTACACTACCTCTACCATGTTACCCTGTTACCCTACACTACCTCTGGTACCATGTTACCCTGTTACCCTACACTACCTCTGGTACCATGTTACCCTGTTACCCTACACTACCTCTACCATGTTACCCTGTTACCCTACACTACCTCTGGTACCATGTTACCCTGTTACCCTACACTACCTCTACCATGTTACCCTGTTACCCTACACTACCTCTGGTACCATGTTACCCTGTTACCCTACACTACCTCTGGTACCATGTTACCCTGTTACCCTACACTACCTCTACCATGTTACCCTGTTACCCTACACTAGCTCTGGTACCATGTTACCCTGTTACCCTACACTACCTCTACCATGTTACCCTGTTACCCTACACTACCTCTGGTACCATGTTACCCTGTTACCCTACACTACCTCTACCATGTTACCCTGTTACCCTACACTACCTCTGGTACCATGTTACCCTGTTACCCTACACTACCTCTGGTACCATGTTACCCTGTTACCCTACACTACCTCTACCATGTTACCCTGTTACCCTACACTACCTCTGGTACCATGTTACCCTGTTACCCTACCTCTCCACTCTGACCCTCTCTATCTTCCCTTTCATTCCGCCCCTCTATTTTCATCCATTTCTCTTCTCCTCGCCACTCCTCTACTCCCCTCTCTTCCCCTCTCCTCTAGTCTGTTCCCTCAATTCAATAAATTTTAAGGTTCTTTACTGGCATGGGAAACATGTTTACATTGCCAAAGCAAGTGAAATAGATAATAAACAAAAGTGAAATAAACAGTATGTTTTACAGTAAACAGTTTACAGTTTTACATAAACAACAGACACTCACAAAAAATACATTTCAAATGTATTATGTCAATTATTTCAATGTACAGTGTTGTAACGATGTGCAAATAGTTAAACATCCCTCTCCCCACCTCTCTTCCTCTCATCCTTCTCTCCTCTCCTCTCTCCACAACACCCTTCCTTTTCTCATTCCCCTCTCCTCCTCCCCTCCCCTCTCCTCTCCTCCCCCCCTCCTCCTCCTCTCCTCCCCCTCCTCTTCTCATCCATCTCCTCATCCCCATCCCTTCCCTTCTATCATTCCTCTCCTCTCCCCCTTTCCCTCCTCTCATCTGTCTCTCCACTCTGCTCCTCTCCTCTCTTCTCCTCTCCTCTCTTCTCCTCTCTCCTGCCCACTCATCCTCTTCTCATCCCCCTCTCATCTCCTCTCCCCTTTCCCTCCTCTCATCTGTCTCTCCTCTCCTCTCCTCTCCTCTCCTCTCCTCTCCTCTCCTCTCCTCTCCTCTCCTCTCCTCTCCTCTCCTCTCTCCTGCCCACTCCTCCTCTTCTCATCCCCCTCTCATCTCCTCTCCCCTTTCCCTCCTCTCATCTGTCTCTCCTCTCCTCTCCTCTCTCCTGCCCACTCCTCCTCTTCTCATCCCCCTCTCATCTCCTCTCCTCTCCTCTCCTCTCCTCTCTCCTGCCCACTCCTCCTCTTCTCATCCCCCTCTCATCTCCTCTCCCCTTTCCCTCCTCTCATCTGTCTCTCCACTCCTCTCCTCTCCTCTCCTCTCCTCTCCTCTCCTCTCCTCTCCCCTGCCCACTCCTCCTCTTCTCATCCCCCTCTCATCTCCTCTCCCCTTTCCCTCCTCTCATCTGTCTCTCCACTCCACTCCTCTCCTCTCCTCTCCTCTCCTCTCTCCTGCCCACTCCTCCTCTTCTCACCCCCATCTCATGTCCTCTCCCCCTTCCCTCCTCTCATCTGTCTCTCCACTCTTCTCCTCTTTCCTCTCCTCCCCTCTCCTCCCCTCATCTTCTCCACACCTGTTTAGCTGTAGTTCTATCCTCAGCAGCCTCTGATAGGCCTTCTGTTATATGATCCTTGTCCAATGGCGTTGCAACACAGTTGGTCATGGCCCCGGTGGGGACATGAAATCACCCCAACCCATCTGCTCTGTTACTGCCACTCTGTGTGTGTGTGTGTGTGTGTGTGTGTGTGTGTGTGTGTGTGTGTGTGTGTGTGTGTGTGCGCGTGTGTGTGTGTGTGTGTGTGTGTGTGTGTGTGTGTGTGTGTGTGTGTGTGTGTGTGTGTGCGTGTGCTCTGAACGCCACTGCTCTACTGATGAACTCTGGGAGTTCCTGGCACACAGTTTCAGTTTCAACTCCCCCCTCCCCACACACACACACACACCACACACACACACACACCCCACACACCACACACACACATATCCTCTAATCTCCCTTGATTAGACTGGAGGAGCTTCAGCATACACAGACTTTGATGTATGAGAGGGTTGGTTATTGATGTGGCCCATCATGATGTATCAGAGGGTTGGTTATTGATGTGGCCCATCATGATGTATCAGAGGGTTGGTTATTGATGTGGCCCATCATGATGTATGAGAGGGTTGGTTATTGATGTGGCCCATCATGATGTATCAGAGGGTTGGTTATTGATGTGGCCCATCATGATGTATGAGAGGAGAGGGTTGGTTATTGATGTGGCCCATCATGATGTATCAGAGGGTTGGTTATTGATGTGGCCCATCATGATGTATCAGAGGAGAGGGTTGGTTATTGATGTGGCCCATCATGATGTATCAGAGGGTTGGTTATTGATGTGACTCATCATGATGTATCAGAGGAGAGGGTTGGTTATTGATGTGGCCCATCATGATGTATCAGAGGAGAGGGTTGGTTATTGATGTGACTCATCATGATGTATCAGAGGGTTGGTTATTGATGTGGCCCATCATGATGTATCAGAGGGTTGGTTATTGATGTGGCCCATCATGATGTATCAGAGGAGAGGGTTGGTTAGTGACGTGGCCCATCATGATGTATCAGAGGGTTGGTTATTGATGTGGCCCATCATGATGTATGAGAGGAGAGGGTTGGTTATTGATGTGGCCCATCATGATGTATCAGAGGGTTGGTTATTGATGTGGCCCATCATTATGTATCAGAGGGTTGGTTATTGATGTGGCCCATCATGATGTATCAGAGGAGAGGGTTGGTTATTGATGTGGCCCATCATGATGTATCAGAGGGTTGGTTATTGATGTGGCCCATCATGATGTATCAGAGGGTTGGTTATTGATGTGGCCCATCATGATGTATCAGAGGAGAGGGTTGGTTAGTGACGTGGCCCATCATTATGTATGATAGGAGAGGGTTGGTTATTGATGTGGCCCATCGTGATGTAGGAGAAGGTTGGTTATTGATGTGGCCCATCATGATGTATCAGAGGAGAGGGTTGGTTAGTGACGTGGCCCATCATTATGTATGATAGGAGAGGGTTGGTTATTGATGTGGCCCATCGTGATGTAGGAGAAGGTTGGTTATTGATGTGGCCCATCATGATGTATCAGAGGAGAGGGTTGGTTATTGATGTGGCCCATCATGATGTATCAGAGGAGAGGGTTGGTTATTGATGTGGCCCATCGTGATGTAGGAGAGGGTTGGTTAGTGATGTGACTCATCATGATGTGGGGTAGAAGGTGTGTGTTTGTATCTTTCTGTCTGCTTATCTCTCGTCTGTCTGTCCATTGCGTCCGTTCGTCTTTATGTCTGTCTGTGTATGATTGTGGGTATGTACGATATATGACTTGCATACGTGCGAGTGTGTGTATATATGCACATGTGCAGGAAGTATTTTTCGCTTAAAGGCTGTCCCCAGGGTGGGAAATTAACTTTTTTTGGTCCATCATCCGCAGCCCAATTTTTACCAGCCGCTCCCAAACATGCATCAGACACTTATCAGACACTTTAACTCACAGAAGGCATGTTTGTCATGTTAAAACAACATTTATTGAATGGTTTTGAAATTGATTGCGTTGTAAAAAATTCAAAATCTACTAGCATTTGGACGGTGTTCATTTCCCATCCTGGCTGTCCCCAAATCCATCACTGGGGGTTCGACTCATTTAAAGTGATCCAATAACGTAATGGGTTTTTGGTTGAATTCATTGCCACTGGAGAGAGACAGCAGTGATCTCCTATCTAGGACTGTCATCAGGGATTTACTACAGGGACTTTCAGAGAGACGACAAACCCCAACTTCTTCTCTCTTTCACTCTCTCTCTCTCTCTCTCTCACTTTCTCTCTTTCCATGTTTCTCTCTCTCTCTTGCTCTCTGTTTCTGCCTCTGTCTCTTTCTCTTCTCTCTCTATCTCGCACTCCCCTCAATCTGTCTCTCTCTCCCTCTCTATCTCGCTCTCTCTCTATCTCTCTCTGTATGTTTCTCTCCATCTTTCTCTCTCTGTATGTTTCTCTGCATCTATCTCTCTCTACCCCTCTCTCTTTCTCTTCTCTCTCTTTCTCTCTCTCTCTCTCTCTCTCTCTCTCTCTCTCTCTCTCTCTCTCTCTCTCTATCTTTCGTTCTCTTTCTCTCTGTCTTTACACCCCAGAGTGTTACTCGATACTCCAATCTCATTTTAGCTCTAATGGCTGCATACACTTCAGAATGAGGAAATTAAATCTGGTTTGCTGCGGGTTTTTTTTCTGTGTTTTGTGGGTGTCGCATTTATTCCTCATCAAAATTACCATTCTAAAATAATACCCCCATGGTTCTGTTTCATCCCTCTTTCTGCTCATCTAACGATGTGAAGAGTGTAGTGGAACGACAGGTAATGTTGATACCGAGTGTGTGTGTGTGTGTGTGTGTGTGTGTGTGTGTGTGTGTGTGTGTGTGTGTGTGTGTGTGTGTGTGTGTGTGTGTGTGTGTGTGTGTGTGTGTGTGTGTGTGTGTGTGTGTGTGTGTGTGTGTGTGTGTGGAGTCTGATTGGTCCTTCCAGTGGGGTTCATATAGCTCTCTACAGTGACATCTACCGTAAACATGATTATTAGATGTCGTTATTATCTTTATTGCATTTCCATTATCTTTGCAAAATGGTGTTAATTTACAAAAGTTGTAATTTTTTATCCCATTATGAGAGACATAAAGGTGGATCATATAATCAGGAAATGGGATTGAAAATACTTGATAAATACTACATGACCAAAAATATGTGGACACATGCTTGTCGAACATCTCATTCCAAAATCATGGGCATTAATATGTAGTTGGTCCCCCCTTTGCTGCTATAACAGCCTCCACTCTTCAGGGAAGGCTTTCCACAAAATGTTGGAACATTGCTGCAGAGATTTGCTTCCATTCAGCCACAAGAGCATTAGTGTGGTCGGGTACTGATGTTGGGCGATTAGGCCTGGCTCGCAGTCGGCGTTCCAATCCATCCCAAAGGTGTTCGATGGGGTTGAGGTCAGGGCTCTGTTCAGGCCAGTCAAGTTCTTCCACACCGATATTGACAAACCATTTCTGTATGGACCTCACTTTGTGCATGGGGGCATTGTCATGCTGAAACAGGAAAGGGCCTTCCCCAAACTGTTGCCACAAAGTTGGAAGCACAGAATCTTCTAGAATGTCATTGTATGCTGTAGCGTTAAGATTTCCCTTCACTGGAACTAAGGGGCCCGAACCATGAAAAACAGCCCCAGACCATTATTCCACCTCTAAATAACAATTTATTGGTGACATACACATGTTTAGCAGATGTTATTGCAGATGTAGTGAAACGCTTGAGTTCCTAGCTCCAACAGTGCAGTAATTTCTAACAATTCATAACAATAACCACAAATTCAAAAGTAAAAGAATGGAATTAAGAAATAGATAAATATTAGGATGTCGGAGTCCGGAGTATAAATATATATACGTAATGGAATGTATAGATGTTATAAACATAATGAACAAGTATGTGGATATAATATGTAGTATATCTGAAGAATATGAATGATAGAATTGTATATATACTGCAATAGTTGAATAGGATGGACTTGACTAGAATACAGTATATACATATGAAATGAGTAAAACAGTATGTAAACAGCATTTAAAGTGACCAGTGTTCCATTATTAAAGTGACCAGTGTTCCATTATTAAAGGGACCAGTGTTCCATTATTAAAGGGACCAGTGTTCCATTATTAAAGTGACCAGTGTTCCATTGTTAAAGTGACCAGTGTTCCATTATTAAAGGGACCAGTGTTCCATTATTAAAGTGGCCAGTGTTCCATTATTAAAGGGACCAGTGTTCCATTAATAAAGTGACCAGTGTTCCATTATTAAAGTGACCAGTGTTCCATTATTAAAGTGACCAGTGTTCCATTATTAAAGTGACCAGTGTTCCATTATTAAAGTGACCAGTGTTCCATTATTAAAGTGACCAGTGTTCCATTATTAAAGTGACCAGTGTTCCATTATTAAAGGGACCAGTGTTCCATTATTAAAGTGGCCAGTGTTCCATGATTAAAGTGACAAGTGATTCCATGTCTATGTACATGGTGCTGCAGCCTCTAAGGTGCAGGGGTGGTATCTGGCTAGTGACAGTGACTAAGTTCACTGAGCACGTACCCTTGTAGGGTACGTATATTTGCTTTGTTAAAGTCCCCAGCTACAATAAATGCGGCCTCAGGATATGCGGTTTCCAGTTTGCACAAAGTCCAGTGATGTTCCTTGGGTGCCGTTGTGGTATCGGCTTGAGGGGGAATATGCACAGCTGTGACTATAACCGAAGAGAATTCTCTTGGGAGGTAATACTGTCGGGCATTTGATTGTGAGGTATTCTAGGTTGGGTGAACAAAAGGACTTGAGTTTCTGTATGTTATCACAATCACACCATGAGTAGTTAATCATGAAAAAATACATCACCGCCTTTCTTCTTCCCGAAGAGTTCTTTATTCCTGTCTGCGTGATGTACTGAGAACCCAACTGGCTGAATGGATGGGGACAGTATATCCGGAGAGTCCATGATTCCGTGAAACAGAGTACGTTACATTCCCTGATGTATCTCTGGAAGTAGATCCTCGCAGGTAGCGTTCTCCTAGTGTCCGCCAAACCCAGATTCTTCCGTCAGGCTGCCAGGTGGTGAAGCGTGATTCATCACTCCAGAGAACGCGTTTCCACTTCTCCAGTGTCCAATGGTGGCGAGCTCTACACCATTCCAGCTAACGCTTGGCATTGCGCATGGTGATCTGAGGCTTGTGTTTATCTGCTCGGCCATGGAAACCCATGTTGTTTAAACAGTCTCAGGTTGCAGTTCTTTACTGTCATGTTGTTTAAACAGTCTCAGGTTGCAGTTCTTTACTGTCATGTTGTTTAAACAGTCTCAGGTTGCAGTTCTTTACTGTCATGTTGTTTAAACAGTCTCAGGTTGCAGTTCTTTACTGTCATGTTGTTTAAACAGTCTCAGGTTGCAGTTCTTTACTGTCATGTTGTTTAAACAGTCTCAGGTTGCAGTTCTTTACTGTCATGTTGTTTAAACAGTCTCAGGTTGCAGTTCTTTACTGTCATGTTGTTTAAACAGTCTCAGGTTGCAGTTCTTTACTGTCATGTTGTTTAAACAGTCTCAGGTTGCAGTTCTTTACTGTCATGTTGTTTAAACAGTCTCAGGTTGCAGTTCTTTACTGTCATGTTGTTTAAACAGTCTCAGGTTGCAGTTCTTTACTGTCATGTTGTTTAAACAGTCTCAGGTTGCAGTTCTTTACTGTCATGTTGTTTAAACAGTCTCAGGTTGCAGTTCTTTACTGTCATGTTGTTTAAACAGTCTCAGGTTGGAGTTCTAAGAGTATCTTTCCTCCTCTAGTGATATTTGCTGTCGATGTGTGAATGAAAAAAACGATGATGTGAGAATTAGCTGGCCTGTCCATAAATCTGATTTCCATTTGCAGCTACTCTTAGACCGTAGACCCAAAGTAATATGGACTGAACCTCATTTTAACTTGAGAGGGATGTGTAGAAATGGAATTTGAAGAGAAGAAAATGTGAGATATCACTTGTGTGATGTGACCATGGTCTAGACCTTTCATTCATTGTACTGGCTGAAGTTTGTCCACTTTAGACAAACTTAAGACTTGCTTGTTAACTGAACCACCTGACTGGTCACATATCACGTTTCAAGGTAAGACCCGGATGCAGACAACGTCGAATTAACAACAGTTTAATAATCCAACAGGGGCAGGCAAACGACACGTCAAGGAGGGGCCAATTATCCAGATAGGTGGGGCAAAGGTACTGGACGGCAGGCAGGCTCAGGGTCAGGATAGGCAGAGGTCAGTAATCCAGATACGTGGGGCAAAGGTACAGGATGGCAGAGAGGCTCAGGGTCAGGATAGGCAGAAAAGGTCAAACTGGGAAAACTAGAGAACAGGAACAATAGAGAGACAGGAACAGAGGGAAGCACGCTGGTAGGCTTGACGAAATAAAACAAACTGGCAACAGACAAACAGAGAACATTTACATTTACATTTTAGTCATTTAGCAGACACTCTTATCCAGAGCGACTTACAGTAGTGAATGCATACATTTCATACATTATTTTCTGTGCTGGCCCCCCGTGGGAATCGAACCCACAACCCTGGCGTTGCAAACACCATGCTCTACCAACTGAGCTACAGGGAAGGCCGAACACAGGTATAAATACACAGGGGATAATGGAGAAGATGGGCGACACCTGGAGGGGGGTGGTGACAAGCACAAAGACAGGTGAAACAGATCAGAGTGTGGCTGGTTACATACAGTAACTGAACCACCTGGCTGGTTACATACAGTAACTGAACCACCTGGCTGGTTACATACAATAACTGAACCACCTGGCTGGTTACATACAGTAACTGAACCACCTGGCTGGTTACATACAGTAACTGAACCACCTGGCTGGTTACATACAGTAACTGAACCACCTGGCTGGTTACATACAGTAACTGAAGCATCTGATACACGTTGTGTTTTATTACCATGGTGTTGTGTGTTATGTTACCATGGTGTTGTGTTATGTTACCATGGTGTTGTGTGTTATGTTACCGTGGTGTTGTGTGTTATGTTACCATGGTGTTGTGTGTTATGTTACCATGGTGTTGTGTTATGTTACCATGGTGTTGTGTGTTATGTTACCGTGGTGTTGTGTGTTATGTTACCATGGTGTTGTGTGACGTTACCATGGTGTTGTGTTATGTTACCGTGGTGTTGTGTGTTATGTTACCGTGGTGTTGTGTGTTATGTTACCGTGGTGTTGTGTTATGTTACCATGGTGTTGTGTGTTATGTTACCATGGTGTTGTGTGTTATGTTACCATGGTGTTGTGTGTTATGTTACCATGGTGTTGTGTGTTATGTTACCATGGTGTTGTGTGTTATGTTACCATGGTGTTGTGTGTTATGTTACCGTGGTGTTGTGTGTTACGTTACCGTGGTGTTGTGTTACGTTACCATGGTGTTGTGTTACGTTACCATGGTGTTGTGTTATGTTACCGGTGTGTTATGTTACCGTGGTGTTGTGTTACATTACCATGGTGTTGTGTTACGTTACCATGGTGTTGTGTGTTATGTTACCATGGTGTTGTGTTATGTTACCATGGTGTTGTGTGTTATGTTACCATGGTGTTGTGTGTTACGTTACCATGGTGTTGTGTGATGTTACCATGGTGTTGTGTGTTATGTTACCATGGTGTTGTGTGTTATGTTACCGTGGTGTTGTGTGTTATGTTACTGTGGTGTTGTGTTATGTTACCATGGTGTTGTGTGTCATGTTACCATGGTGTTGTGTGTCATGTTACCATGGTGTTGTGTGTTATGTTACCATGGTGTTGTGTGTTATGTTACCATGGTGTTGTGTGTTATGTTACCGTGGTGTTGTGTTACGTTACCATGGTGTTGTGTGTTATATTACCGTGGTGTTGTGTTACGTTACCATGGTGTTGTGTGTTATGTTACCGTGGTGTTGTGTGTTATATTACCGTGGTGTTGTGTTACGTTACCATGGTGTTGTGTGTTATGTTACCATGGTGTTGTGTTACGTTACCATGGTGTTGTGTTACGTTACCGTGGTGTTGTGTTATGTTACCGTGGTGTTGTGTTACGTTACCATGGTGTTGTGTGTTATGTTACCATGGTGTTGTGTTACGTTACCATGGTGTTGTGTTACGTTACCATGGTGTTGTGTTACGTTACCATGGTGTTGTGTTACGTTACCGTGGTGTTGTGTTATGTTACCGTGGTGTTGTGTGTCATGTTACCATGGTGTTGTGTGTTATGTTACCATGGTGTTGTGTGTTATGTTACCATGGTGTTGTGTTATGTTACCATGGTGTTGTGTGTTATGTTACCGTGGTGTTGTGTTACGTTACCATGGTGTTGTGTTATGTTACCATGGTGTTATGTTACCGTGGTGTTGTGTTATGTTACCATGGTGTTGTGTTATGTTACCATGGTGTTGTGTTACGTTACCGTGGTGTTGTGTTACGTTACCATGGTGTTGTGTTACGTTACCGTGGTGTTGTGTTACGTTACCATGGTGTTGTGTTACGTTACCGTGGTGTTGTGTTACGTTACCATGGTGTTGTGTTACGTTACCATGCTGTTGTGTTACGTTACCGTGGTGTGTTTCTGTCAAGCAGGTGAAGTGCTGTAAGTACTGGCCGGACGACACAGAGATCTACAGAGACATCAAGGTGACGCTCATAGAGACTCAGCTACTGTCAGAGTACGTCATACGGACCTTCGCTGTCGAGAAGGTGAGACTGGCTACAGAATACAGCTCTGTTCCCATATCCACACTGCCGTTACTATGTAGAATACAGCTCTGTTCCCATATCCACACTGCCGTTACTATGTAGAATACAGCTCTGTTCCCATATCCACACTGCCGTTACTATGTAGAATACAGCTCTGTTCCCATATCCACACTGCCATTACTATGTAGAATACAGCTCTGTTCCCATATCCACACTGCCATTACTATGTAGAATACAGCTCTGTTCCCATATCCACACTGCCATTACTATGTAGAATACAGCTCTGTTCCCATATCCACACTGCCATTACTATGTAGAATACAGCTCTGTTCCCATATCCACACTGCCATTACTATGTAGAATACAGCTCTGTTCCCATATCCACACTGCCATTACTATGTAGAATACAGCTCTGTTCCCATATCCACACTGCCATTACTATGTAGAATACAGCTCTGTTCCCATATCCACACTGCCGTTACTATGTAGAATACAGCTCTGTTCCCATATCCACACTGCCATTACTATGTAGAATACAGCTCTGTTCCCATATCCACACTGCCGTTACTATGTAGAATACAGCTCTGTTCCCATATCCACACTGCCTCTCTGTGTGGACAACGGTATCCTGTCGAACACACAGGAGTAGAGGGACGCAGGCCGTATTAACAGAAGATCCAATCGAGAGAGAGAGCTGGGTCGACGATACTGACGCTGATAAAAACACATGCAGCAGGGTTGCACAGCGCCAGTTCTCTAAAGGGAAAACAGAAGTTGATTGAAGTCCTGTGTAATTCTGTGTGTAGTTGACTGAGTGTTTTTCCTCCGTCCTCCAGAGAGGAGCACATGAGATTCGGGAGATCCGTCAGTTCCACTTCACAGGGTGGCCGGACCACGGGGTGCCCTACCACGCTACTGGTCTCCTGGGCTTCGTACGTAGGGTGAAGGCCAAGACACTCACCATCGCTGGACCCATGGTGATCCACTGCAGGTGGGAATGTCTGGAGGGACTCTGTCTTCTCTCTGTCTCCTCTCTGTCTTGTCTCTGTCTTGTCTCTGTCTCCTCTCTGTCTTCTGTCTTGTCTCTGTCTTCTCTCTGTCTTCTCTCTGTCTCCTCTCTGTCTCCTCTCTGTCTCCTCTCTGTCTTCTGTCTTGTCTCTGTCTCCTCTCTGTCTTGTCTCTGTCTTCTCTCTGTCTCCTCTCTGTCTCCTCTCTCTCTCCTCTCTGTCTCCTCTCTGTCTTCTCTCTTTCTCCTCTCTGTCTCCTCTCTGTCTTGCCTCTGTCTTGTCTCTGTCTTCTCTCTGTCTCCTCTCTGTCTTCTCTCTGTCTCCTCTCTGTCTCCTCTCTCTCTCCTCTCTGTCTTGTCTCTGTCTTCTCTCTGTCTCCTCTCTGTCTCCTCTCTCTCTCCTCTCTGTCTCCTCTCTGTCTTCTCTCTTTCTCCTCTCTGTCTCCTCTCTGTCTTGCCTCTGTCTTGTCTCTGTCTTCTCTCTGTCTCCTCTCTGTCTTCTCTCTGTCTCCTCTCTGTCTCCTCTCTCTCTCCTCTCTGTCTTGTCTCTGTCTTCTCTCTTTCTCCTCTCTGTCTCCTCTCTGTCTTGTCTCTGTCTTGTCTCTGTCTCCTCTCTGTCTTCTCTATGTCTTCTGTCTTGTCGTATCTCTGTCTCCTCTCTGTCTCCTCTCTGTCGTATCTCTGTCTCCCTCTCCGTCTCCTCTCCGTCTCCTCTCTGTCTCCTCTCTGTCTTCTCTCTGTCTCCTCTCTGTCGTATCTCTGTCTCCTCTCTGTCTTCTCTCTGTCTCTTCTCTGTCTTCTCTCTGTCTCCTCTCTGTCGTATCTCTGTCTTTCTCTCTCAATGTTTCTGCTCCTTCTCTGGGCCCAATCCTAACTGGAGATGGGTTTTTAACTTTCATATAAAACCATGCATTGATGTCAATGAGATTTTACCTCAAGCCAGGCATCTACCTTTCTCTCTTTCTCTCTCCCTCCCTCCTATCTCTTTTCCCCTGCTCGTTCGCTCTCTCTCTTCCTCTCTCTCGCTTACCATCACTCACTCTCTCCATCCCTCCTACCACACTCTCTCCCTCTCTCTCTCTCTCTCCCTCCCTTTCTCTCTCCCTTTCTCTCTCCCTCTCTAGTGCGGGGGCGGGCCGAACGGGCTGTTTCATAGTGATTGACATCATGCTGGACATGGCAGAGAGAGAGGGCGTGGTGGACATCTATAACTGTGTCAGAGAGCTACGCTCCAGGAGAGTCAACATGGTGCAGACAGAGGTACAGTACAGTACAGACAGACAGACAGACAGACAGACAGACAGACAGACAGACAGACAGACAGACAGACAGACAGACAGACAGACAGACAGACAGACAGACAGACAGAGGTACAGTACAGAGGTACAGTACAGACAGACAGACAGAGGTACAGTACTGACAGAGGTACAGTACTGACAGACAGACAGACAGACAGACAGACAGACAGACAGACAGACAGACAGACAGACAGACAGACAGACAGACAGAGGTACAGTACAGACAGACAGACAGACAGACAGACAGACAGACAGACAGACAGACAGACAGACAGACAGAGGTACAGTACAGAGGTACAGTACAGACAGACAGACAGAGGTACAGTACTGACAGAGGTACAGTACTGACAGACAGACAGACAGACAGACAGACAGACAGACAGACAGACAGACAGACAGACAGACAGACAGACAGACAGACAGACAGACAGACAGACAGACAGACAGACAGACAGACAGACAGACAGACAGTACAGAGGTACAGTACAGACAGACAGACAGAGTTACAGTACTGACAGAGGTACAGTACTGACAGACAGACAGACAGACAGACAGACAGACAGACAGACAGACAGACAGACAGACAGACAGACAGACAGACAGACAGACAGACAGACAGACAGAGGTACAGTACTGCTGTAGGACACACCATGTTCTACATAATCATCATAATAATGGATTTCTATAGTGGTGTCTCAGGTTTTCAAGGTGTTTCAGCCTCTCTGGACTATGTAGGTAGATGTACGATTATCAGTGTCAAGAGGCCCAGTCTGTTATGGCACCTGTGATAACTAAGTCCCTGGTTCAATCCCCAGCCCAGCTCTTCCCCCTCAATCGCTGCAATAGGAATGGGGGAAACTCACCTCATCCACTACCGACATGTGTTCAGAGGATAGAAATTCATCAAAACATCAACACTGATTTTAAACCAAAAACAAAAATTGGCATTACATTGAGGCTAACGCTCTCAACAACAAATACTATCTCCTGTTCCCCTTAAAGACACTGAGGAGGGCATAACAAGCTCACTCTAATCCAGATCACTCAACCCCACACCATCCACCCCCCTCCAGCCTTCCACCCAGCCAGCCACCCAGCCTTCCACCCAGCCAGCCACCCAGCCAGCCAGCCAGCCACCCACCCAGCCAGCCACCCAGCCAGCCAGCCAGCCAGCCAGCCAGCCAGCCAGCCAGCCAGCCAGGTAGACAGCCAGCCAGCCAGCCAGCCAACCAGCCACCCAGCCAGCCAGCCAGCCAGCCACCCAGCCAGCCACCCAGCCAGCCAGCCACCCAGCCAGCCAGCCAGCCAGCCAGCCAGCCAGCCAGCCACCCAGCCAGCCAGCCACCCAGGCAGCCAGCCACCCAGCCACCCACCCACCCAGCCAGCCAGCCAAGTAGACAGCCAGCCAAGTAGACAGCCATGGCTTCAGGCTTGATGTAAACCAGTTGTGAAGTGACATTTTTGAGATGAACATTCCCGCTGTCACTTTTGTACCAATCCCTGTGACATTCTAAGGTCAATGACACGACACGCGATGATGTCATTGGTTAAGGAACAGCAGGGTTCTATTGGTGTTTAGAACCTCGTTAGTTAGCCTGAGTGTTCTATTCTGACCTTTTGACCTTTACGGTTCCGTAGACATGGTGACTAAACATCACTAATGATTCTAAGACAGGCATTTAAACTTTAACTGAAGCTCAGTTGCACTAAAATGTCAAAAACAACAACAACAACAACAAAACAAATTATTTATTGCACACATCTGCTGGTAGTTCAGCTGGTAGAGCATGGCACTGGTAGTTCAGCTGGTAGAGCATGGCACTGGCAGTTCAGCTGGTAGAGCATGGCACTGGTAGTTCAGCTGGTAGAGCATGGCACTGGTAGTTCAGCTGGTAGAGCATGACACTGGTAGTTCAGCTGGTAGAGCATGACACTGGTAGTTCAGCTGGTAGAGCATGGCACTGGCAGTTCAGCTGGTAGAGCATGGCACTGGTAGTTCAGCTGGTAGAGCATGGCACTGGTAGTTCAGCTGGTAGAGCATGGCACTGGTAGTTCAGCTGGTAGAGCATGACACTGGTAGTTCAGCTGGTAGAGCATGGCACTGGCAGTTCAGCTGGTAGAGCATGGCACTGGTAGTTCAGCTGGTAGAGCATGGCACTGGTAGTTCAGCTGGTAGAGCATGGCACTGGCAGTTCAGCTGGTAGAGCATGGCACTGGTAGTTCAGCTGGTAGAGCATGGCACTGGCAGTTCAGCTGGTAGAGCATGGCACTGGTAGTTCAGCTGGTAGAGCATGGCACTGGTAGTTCAGCTGGTAGAGCATGACACTGGTAGTTCAGCTGGTAGAGCATGGCACTGGTAGTTCAGCTGGTAGAGCATGGCACTGGTAGTTCAGCTGGTAGAGCATGGCACTGGTAGTTCAGCTGGTAGAGCATGACACTGGTAGTTCAGCTGGTAGAGCATGACACTGGTAGTTCAGCTGGTAGAGCATGGCACTGGCAGTTCAGCTGGTAGAGCATGGCACTGGTAGTTCAGCTGGTAGAGCATGGCACTGGTAGTTCAGCTGGTAGAGCATGGCACTGGTAGTTCAGCTGGTAGAGCATGGCACTGGTAGTTCAGCTGGTAGAGCATGGCACTGGTAGTTCAGCTGGTAGAGCATGGCACTGGTAGTTCAGCTGGTAGAGCATGGCACTGGTAGTTCAGCTGGTAGAGCATGACACTGGCAGTTCAGCTGGTAGAGCATGGCACTGGTAGTTCAGCTGGTAGAGCATGACACTGGCAGTTCAGCTGGTAGAGCATGGCACTGGTAGTTCAGCTGGTAGAGCATGACACTGGCAGTTCAGCTGGTAGAGCATGGCACTGGTAGTTCAGCTGGTAGAGCATGGCACTGGTAGTTCAGCTGGTAGAGCATGGCACTGGCAGTTCAGCTGGTAGAGCATGGCACTGGTAGTTCAGCTGGTAGAGCATGGCACTGGTAGTTCAGCTGGTAGAGCATGGCACTGGCAGTTCAGCTGGTAGAGCATGGCACTGGTAGTTCAGCTGGTAGAGCATGACACTGGCAGTTCAGCTGGTAGAGCATGGCACTGGTAGTTCAGCTGGTAGAGCATGGCACTGGTAGTTCAGCTGGTAGAGCATGGCACTGGCAGTTCAGCTGGTAGAGCATGGCACTGGTAGTTCAGCTGGTAGAGCATGGCACTGGTAGTTCAGCTGGTAGAGCATGGCACTGGTAGTTCAGCTGGTAGAGCATGGCACTGGTAGTTCAGCTGGTAGAGCATGACACTGGTAGTTCAGCTGGTAGAGCATGGCACTGGTAGTTCAGCTGGTAGAGCATGGCACTGGCAGTTCAGCTGGTAGAGCATGGCACTGGTAGTTCAGCTGGTAGAGCATGGCACTGGCAGTTCAGCTGGTAGAGCATGGCACTGGCAGTTCAGCTGGTAGAGCATGACACTGGTAGTTCAGCTGGTAGAGCATGGCACTGGTAGTTCAGCTGGTAGAGCATGACACTGGTAGTTCAGCTGGTAGAGCATGACACTGGTAGTTCAGCTGGTAGAGCATGACACTGGTAGTTCAGCTGGTAGAGCATGGCACTGGTAGTTCAGCTGGTAGAGCATGGCACTGGTAAAGCCAGGGTTGTGGGTTCGACTACCACGGGGGGGACCAGAAAATGTACGCGCTCACTGCTGTAAGTCGCGCTGGATAAAAGTGTCTGCTAAATGACTAACCGGTAAAATGGTTGTATTCTATCGCCTGCCTCAGAACACTCTAGAACAGCTAAGTGTGTCGTAAGATGCTTTTTTCCGCCCTCCCGCGTCACATTATACACACAAGATCTCTGCTAAACACAGAATCAAGATGTTTATCTGTCTCTCTGTGACCCCTTGAAAACTTCAGAACAGAGTTGACTACAAATACAAAGTTGCCAATGTCTTTGCTGTTGTTACAAACAAATCGAAGGATAAAAAGACACTTAAAATGAAAACTGAGAAGACTGCAATAAAAATGTAAATAACAGGCTATAGGCCTATATCAATCATATCGAAATACATTTCATGTTCAATCATTTCAGTTCTATTTTGTCTCTTTCTTTGACTTAGACTGACCAGGTGAAGCCAAGTGAAAGCTATGATTCCCCTTCCATCCCCTTCAATCAGTGTAGGTGAAGGATTTTTATGCCTTGAGACATGGATTGTGTATGTGTGCCATTCAGAGGGTGAATGGGCAAGACCAAAGATTTAAGTGCCTTTGGTAGTTGGCACACCAGTTTGAGTTTGTCAAGAACTGCAACGCTGCTGTTATTTTTTTTTTTTCTTCACGCTCAACAGTTTTCCCGTGTGTATCAAGAATGGTCCAGCACACAAAAGGAAAACCAGGAAATGTGGCACACAAGGGTGGGAAGCATTGAGGTCAACATGGGGTCAGCATCCCTGTGGAACGCTTTCGACACCTTGTAGAGTCCATGTCCGGATGAATTGAGGCTGTTCTGAGGGCGAAAGGTGGTGCAACTCAAATATTTTTACGAAGATGTTCCTAATGTTTTGTGCGCTCAGTGTATTTCATGATGTGTAAGCTAACATGTTCTTATTTATTTAACTAGGCAAGTCAGTTTAAGAACAAATTCTTATTTTACTATGACGGCCTACCAGGGAACAGCGGGTTAACTTCCTTGTTCAGGGGGCAGAACGACAGATTATAATTTTTTTTCCCCTCGTCAGCTCAGGGATTCGATCCAGCAACCTTTCAGTTACTGGCTCAACGCTCTAACTACTAGGCTACCTGGCACCCCAACATGTGATCAATGATGTGCCAAATCTGTGATTTAGTACATTATTATAGGGCATAAGCATTAGAATAAGCCACCTCAATATTTGCAGCCGTGATTGGTAATATCTCTCTAGGAGCTGATCCATTGTCAGTTTATGTGAAATAATTCTAAATGTTAAAAGGTCAGATTTTGAACTGTGAAAGCTGATCTGAGAGCAGCGATCGCTTTTCTTTCCATCCTGTCAGTATCAACACTACGCCTCAACGACACACTGAGTGAACCTTGTCTCAGTGTGGTGTTCTGGGAAAACACGTTACATCTTCGGGGCCGTTGTAGGAAAGAGGCATCGTTAATAAAATTAAAAAAAGACTCAGAAGTCTAAGTTTCCATCGCTGTGGGGAAACCGGACCCAGAACAGCGAATCTGAAAAGGTAACGGGTGGCCTCAGGGTTAGAAACCGTGTCAAAGAACTAATACACCTGCGAGGGACAAACACACACACACACACACACACACACACACACACACCCCACACCCGAATCCGCCACACACACACACACACACACACACACACACACACACACACACACACCCCACACCCGAATCCTCCACACACACACACACACACACACACACACACAACACACACACACACACACACACACACACGAATCCTCCCCCCCCCCCACACACACACACACACACACACACACACACCCGAATCCTCCACACACACACACACACACACACACACACACACACACACACACACCCCACACCCGAATCCTCCACACACACACACACACACACACACACACACACAGACACACACACACACACACACACACACACACACAGACACACACACACACACACGAATCCTCCCCCCCCCCACACACACACACACACACACACCCGAATCCTCCACACACACACACACACACACACACACACACACACACACACACGAATCCTCCCCCCCCCACACACACACACACACACACACCCGAATCCTCCACACACACACACAGACACACACACACAGACACACACACACACACACACACACACACACACAGACACACACACAGACACACACACACACACACACACCCCACACCCGAATCCTCCACACACACACACACACACACACACACACAGACACACACACACACACAAATCCTCCCCCCCCCCACACACACACACACACACCCGAATCCTCCACACACACACACACACACAGACACACACACACAGACACACACACACACACCCCACACCCGAATCCTCCACACACACACACACACACACACACACACACACACACACACACACACACACACACACACACACACACACACACACACACACACACGAATCCTCCCCCCCACACACACACACACACACACACACACACACACACACACACACCCGAATCCTCCCCCCCTACACACACCCGAATCCCCCCCCCACACACACACACACACACACGAATCCTCCCCCCCCACACACACACACACACCCGAATCCCCCCCCCCCCACACACACACACACACACACACACACACGAATCCTCCCCCCCCCCACACATACACTCACACCCGAATCCCCCCCCCCCACACACACACACACACACACACACACACACACACACACACACACACACACACACACACACACACACACACACACTCTGTGAAGGTCAGTGAACCGGTGGAGTGTTTGTCAGTCAGTCATTTGTTCTCCAGTTGCTGAAGTCAAGATCGTCCCCGTCGTCATCTCTGAAACATTTGCCCGTTAAATCCAATGACGCCTGTGATTTAAAAGGAATTAGGGTGAAATGATGCATTCGGCTCCACTATGGATGACTCCCTGTTCAGTCCTTCAGTAGCAAACCTAACGCAACACAACGCAACACAACGCTACACAACGCTACACAATGCCAGCCTGGCATAAAGCTGGCAGCAGCCATGAGCTCTCCCTGGATGATATCACCCACCCTCATCGTTGAGCTAAACCTGCTCGTTTACAAGCCAGTAAAAATATTTTATTATTCTCTTATTGTCTAACTTCTGCCAGCCTGCCTGCCGCCCAGCTTCAGCAGCTGTGAAAAGAGACTGGGTGTTTTCTTTCTCTCTCTCTCTCTCTCTCTCTCTCTCTCTCTCTCTCTCTCTCTCTCTCTCTCTCTCTCTCTCTCTGTCTCCTCTCTGTATCCTCTCTGTTTCCTCTCTGTCTCCTCTCTGTCTCCTCTCTGTCTCCTCTCTGTCTCTCTCTCTGTCTCTCTCTCTCTCTCTCTCTCTCTCTCTCTCTCTCTCTCTCTCTCTCTCTCTCTCTCATGAGACACATCAACCCCATCATCCCAGACACCCTGGACCCACTACAATTCGCATACCGTCCCAACAGATCCACAGACAACGCAATCTCAATTGCACTTCACACTGCCCTCTCCCACCTGGCCAAGAGGGGGAAATAACTATGTGAGAATGCTGTTCATTGACTACAGCTCAGCGTTCTACACCATAGTCCCCTCCAAGCTCATCAGCAAGCTAGGGACTCTGGGACTGAACCCATCCTTCTGCCGCCCCCAGGTGGTAAGGGTAGGTAACAACACATCTGCCACGCTGATCCTCAACACGGGGGCCCCTCAGGGGTGTGTCCCCTCCTGTACTCCCTGTTTACCCACGACTGCGTGGCCAGGCACGGCTCCAACACCATCATTAAGATTTGCTGACGATACGACGGTGGTAGGCCTGATCACAGAAGATAATGAGACAAGCCTATAGGGAGGAGGTCAGTGACCTGGCAGTGTGGTGCCAGATTAACAACCTCTCCCTCAACGTCAGCAAGATAAAGGAGCTGATCGTGGACCACAGGAAACGGAGGGACTGAGCATGCCCCCATCCACATTTACGGAGCTGTAGTGGAGTACTCAGTTGAAGCACCTTTGGCAGGGATTACAGCCTCGAGTCTTCTTGGGTACAAGCTCGGCACACCAGTGTTTGGGAGTTTCTCCCATTCTTCTCTGCAGATCCTCTCAAACTCTGTCAGGTTGGATGGGGAGCGGCACTGCACAACTATTTTTAGGTCTCTCCAGAGATTCGAGTCCAGGCTCTGGCTGGGCCACTCAAGGACATTCAGAGACTTGCCCCGAAGCGACTCCTGTGTTGTCTTGGCTGTGTGCTTAGGGTTGTTGTCCTGTTGGAAGGTGAACCTTCGCCCCAGTTTGAAGTCCTGAGCGCTCTGGAGCAGGTTTTCATCAAGGTTCTCTCTGTACTTTGCTTCATCTTTCCCTCGATCCTGACTGGTCTTCCAGTCCCTGCTGCTGAAAAACATCCCGACAGCATGATGCTGCCACCACCATGCTTCACCGTAGGGATGGTGCCAGGTTTCCTCCAGATGTGACGCTTGGCATTCAGGCCAAAGAGTTCAATCTTAGTTTCATCAGACCAAAGAATGTTATTTGTCATGGTCTGAGAGTCCTTTAGGTGCCTTTTGGCAAACTCCAGCGGCATGTCATGTGACTTTTACTGAGGAGTGGCTTCCGTCTGGCTACTCTACCATAAAGGCCTGATTGGTGGAGTGCTGCAGAGTTGGTTGTCCTTGTGGAAGGTTCTCCCATCGCCACAGAGGAACTCTGGAGCTCTGTCAGAGTGACCATCGGGTTCTTGGTCACCTCCCTGACCAAGGCCCTTTTCCCCCGATTGTTCAGTTTGGCCGGCTTGGTGGTTCCAAACTTCTTCCATTTAAGAATGATGGAGGCCACTGTGTTCTTGGGGGCCTTCAATGCTGCAGAAATGTTTTTGGTACCCTTCCCCAGATCTGTGCCTCGACACAATCCCGTCTCAGAGCTCTACGGACAATTCCTTCGACCTCATGGCTTGTTTTTTTGCTCTGACAATCACTGTCAACTGTGGGACCTTATATAGACAGGTGTGTGCCTTTCCAAATCATGCTAAATCAATTGAATTTACCACAGGTGGACTTCAATCAAGTTGTAGAAACATCTCAAGGATGATCAATGGAAACAGAATGTACCTGAGCTCAATTTTGAGTCTCATAGCAAAGGGTCTGAATACTTATGTAAATAAGGTATTTCAGTTCATTTTTTTAATACATTTGCTAAAAAAAAAATTCAAAACGGTTTTCGCTTTGTCATTATGGGGTATTGTGTGTATATTTATGAGGGAAAAAATATTTAATCAATTTTAGAATAAGGCTGTAATGTCCTCTCAGACAAAACCCACACACATTCACATACACACATACAGACACAACACAAATACACATTAACACACATTTTTCTACTCACCCTATATTTAGTTCAACATTGATCTGGTACTCCCTGTATATAGCTCCACATTGATCTGGTACTGGTACTCCCTGTATATAGCTCCACATTGATCTGGTACTCCCTGTATATAGCTCCACATTGATCTGGTACTCCCTGTATATAGCTCCACATTGATCTGGTACTGGTACTCCCTGTATATAGCTCCACATTGATCTGGTAGTGGTACTCCCTGTATATAGCTCCACATTGATCTGGTACTGGTACTCCCTGTATATAGCTCCACATTGATCTGGTACTGGTACTCCCTGTATATAGCTCCACATTGATCTGGTACTGGTACTCCCTGTATATAGCTCCACATTGATCTGGTACTCCCTGTATATAGCTTCACATTGATCTGGTACTTCCTGTATATAGCTCCACATTGATCTGGTACTCCCTGTATATAGCTCCACATTGATCTGGTACTCCCTGTATATAGCTCCACATTGATCTGGTACTCCCTGTATATAGCTCCACATTGATCTGGTACTCCCTGTATATAGCTCCACATTGATCTGGTACTCCCTGTATATAGCTCCACATTGATCTGGTACTTCCTGTATATAGCTCCACATTGATCTGGTACTTCCTGTATATAGCTCCACATTGATCTGGTACTTCCTGTATATAGCTCCACATTGATCTGGTACTCCCTGTATATAGCTCCACATTGATCTGGTACTCCCTGTATATAGCTCCACATTGATCTGGTACTCCCTGTATATAGCTCCACATTGATCTGGTTCTCCTTGTATATAGTTCCACATTGATCTGGTACTCCTTGTATATAGCTCCACAATTGTGTATTTTATTCCTTGTGTTACTATTTTCTTTTGTATTATAATTTAATTGACTCTTCATCGTTAGTTAAAGGCTCGTAAGTCATGTTCCCTCTAAGCTGCGTGCGTAGCTGGTGCATGGCGTTTCCTCCGACACGTTGGTTCAGGCTGGCTTCCGGGTTAAGTGGGCATTTTGTCAAGAAGCAGCGCGGCTTGGTTGGGTTGTGTTTCGGAGGACGCACTGCTCTCGACCTTCGCCTCTCCCGAGTACCATAGGGGAGTTGCAGCGATGAGACAAGACTGTAACTACCAATTGGATACCACGGAATTGGGGAGAAAAAGAAAGGGATAAAATTCAGTTTAACAAATGTAACTTAAAGCGGGTACAGTCTCAGTGTTCACAGTAAACGCGTTTGATGTTACACAGAATGTTCAAGTTTGTTCTCAGCAAACCTGAAATTTCTCCCAAATTTTTTGGGGGAGGGAAAGTTGCTCGTAAAGCGAGCATTTCACTGAAAAGTCTACACCCGTTGTATTCGGCTCATGTGACAAAATATACTAATATTCTATAGGATATGATGCTGGTAAATGTTGATGTCATAGATGAAACGCAGCAACAACCAGTCGGGGGAATGATGAGGCCTTGGTGTTGAACCAGACACAACATCATACTGTAGTAAAACCAGTCAGTCAGGGAAGATGAACCAGATGAGGACCGCTGAACTGTATTTGACACACCCTTCATCACCTCTGTGTGTGTGTGTGTGTGTGTGTGTATATGTGTGTGTGTGTGTGTGTGTGTGTGTGTGTGTGTGTGTGTGTGTGTGTGTGTGTGTGTGTGTGTGTGTGTGTGTGTGTGTGTGTGTGTGTGTGTGTGTGTGTGTGTGTGTGTGTGTGTGTGTGTGTGTGTGTGTGTGTGTGTGTGTGTGTGTGTGTGTGTGTAGTCACCCCATAATACTCATCAACTATTTCTGACCTTTTTCATAAAATCTTCTTACAAACTAAAATCTTGATCTTTATTTTCCCAGGAGCAGTATGTCTTTATCCACGACGCCATCTTGGAGGCGTGTCTTTGTGGTGACACCACCATCCCAGCCAATCAGCTTCGCTCGGTCTACTATGACATGAACCGATTGGACCCCCAGACCAACTCCTCCCAGATTAAAGAGGAGTTCAGGGTGAGATTCTTGTCCATAGGGGTCCTTCCTCATTCAGGGTGAGGAGTAGACAGATACATTTTACAGAAGCAAACCACATCTGCAATGAAGGTAAGGGCTTTCCAATCAGTGGCTCTTTCCCAACAAACACAGAGGACTGTTGAACCATCCCTTATAGAAACTGTTTGGTGGCTATTGGGCCATCCTTTTAAGACCATGTGACCCTCTAACCCCTAGTATCTCTGTCTCTCTCTCCAGACTCTAAACATGGTGACTCCTACGTTGCATGTGGAGGACTGTAGAATGTCCCACTGTAACCCACTGTAACCCACTGTAACCCACTGTAGTGCCCTGTAACCCACTGTAACCCTCTGTAACCCACTGTAACCCACTGTAACCCACTGTAACCCACTATAACGCACTGTCACACTGTATTTCCCTGTAACCCACTGTAACCCTCTGTAACCCACTGTAACCCACTGTAACGCCCTGTAACCCACTGTAACCCACTATAACCCACTGTAACCCACTGTAACCCACTATAACCCACTATAACGCCCTGTAACCCACTGTAACCTACTGTAACCCACTGTAATGCCCTGTAACCCACTGTAACCCACTGTAACGCCCTGTAACCCACTGTAACCCACTATAACCCACTATAA
Source organism: Salmo salar (assembly GCF_965601325.2). NCBI lineage: Eukaryota > Metazoa > Chordata > Actinopteri > Salmoniformes > Salmonidae > Salmo > Salmo salar. The sequence continues at coordinate 5,022,232 of NC_138293.1, read as the reverse complement.
CGCCCTGTAACCCACTGTAACCTACTGTAACCCACTGTAACCCACTATAACCCACTGTATCACCATGTAACCCACTGTAACCCACTGTAACCCACTATAACCCACTGTAACCCACTATAACGCCCTGTAACCCACTGTAACCCACTATAACCCACTGTAACCCACTATAACCCACTGTAACCCACTATAACCCACTGTATCACCATGTAACCCACTGTAACCCACTGTAACCCACTGTAACATACTGTAACCCACTGTAACCCACTATAACCCACTGTAACCCACTGTAACCCACTGTAACCCACTGTAACCCACTGTAACACACTGTAACACACTGTAACCCACTGTAACCCACTATAACCCACTGTATCACCATGTAACCCACTGTAACCCACTGTAACCCACTGTAACCCACTGTAACCTACTGTAACCCACTGTAACCCACTGTAACACACTGTAACGCCCTGTAACGCCCTGTAACCCACTGTAACCCACTGTAACCCACTGTAACCCACTGTAACGCCCTGTAACCCACTGTAACCCACTGTAACCCACTGTAACGCCCTGTAACCCACTGTAACGCCCTGTAACCCACTGTAACCTACTGTAACCCACTGTATCGCCCTGCAACCCACTGTAACCCATTGTATCACCATGTAACCCACTGTAACCCACTGTATTGCCCTGTAACCCACTGTAATGCCCTGTAACCCACTGTATCGCCCTGTAACCCACTGTAACACACTGTAACCCACTGTAACCTACTGTAACCCACTGTATTGCCCTGTAACCCACTGTATTGCCCTGTAACCCACTGTAACCCACTGTATCCTACTGTAACCCACTGTATCTCCCTGTAACCCACTGTATCGCCCTGTAACCCACTGTAACCCACTGTAACCCACTGTAACCTACTGTATCCCACTGTATTGCCCTGTAACCCACTGTATTGCCCTGTAACCCACTGTAACCCACTGTATCCTACTGTAACCCACTGTATCACCCTGTAATCCACTGTAACCCACTGTATCAACCTGTAACCCACTGTAATCCACTGCATTGCCCTTTAATCCACTGTAACCTACTGTAACCCACTGTATCACCCTGTAATCCACTGTAACCCACTGTATCAACCTGTAACCCACTGTAATTCACTGCATTGCCCTTTAATCCACTGTAACCTACTGTAACCCACTGCATTGCCCTGTAACCCACTGTATTGCCCTGTAACCCACTGTAACCTACTGTAACCCACTGTAACCTACTGTAACCCACTGTAACCTACTGTATCACCTTGTAACCCACAGTGCCTACTGTAACCCACTGTATTGCCCTGTAACCCACTGTAACCCACTGTATTGCCCTGTAACCCACTGTAACATACTGTAACCCACTGTATTGCCCTGTAACCCACTGTAACCCACTGTATTGCCCTGTAACCCACTGTATTGCCCTGTAACCCACTGTATTGCCCTGTAACCCACTGTAACCCACCGTATCACTCTGTAACCCACTGTATCGCCTTTTAACCCCCTGTAACCCACTGTATTGCCTTTTAACCCCATGTAACCTACTCTAACCCACTATATTGCCATGTAACCCCCTGTAACCCACTGTAACATACTGTAACCCACTGTATTGCCCTGTAACCCACTGTAACCCACTGTATTGCCCTGTAACCCACTGTAACCCACCGTATCACTCTGTAACCCACTGTATTGCCTTTTAACCCCATGTAACCTACTCTAACCCACTATATTGCCATGTAACCCCCTGTAACCCACTGTAACATACTGTAACCCACTGTATTGCCCTGTAACCCACTGTAACCCACTGTATTGCCCTGTAACCCACTGTAACCCACTGTATTGCCCTGTAACCCACCGTATCACTCTGTAACCCACTGTATTGCCTTTTAACCCCATGTAACCTACTCTAACCCACTATATTGCCATGTAACCCCCTGTAACCCACTGTAACCCACTGTAACCCACTGTATCGCCCTTAACCCTCTGTAACCCACTGTAACCCACTAGATTGCCATGTAACCCCCTGTAACCCACTGTAACCCAATGTATTGCCCTATAACCCACTGTAACCTCTAGTGTCTCTCTCTCCAGACTCTGAACATGGTGACTCCTACGTTGCGTGTGGAGGACTGTAGTATCGCCCTGCTCCCCAGGAACCATGAGAAGAACCGCTGTATGGACGTCCTTCCTCCTGACCGCTGTCTGCCCTTCCTCATCACCATCGATGGAGAGAGCTCCAACTACATCAACGCTGCTCTTATGGACGTATGTCACACACACACACACACACACACACACACACACACACACACACACACACACACACACACACACACACACTGCATACACACACACTGCATAAACACGCACACACACTGCATACACACACTGCATACACACACACACACTGCATACACACACACACACACACACTGCATACACACACACTGCATAAACACACACACTGCATACACACACATACACTGCATACATACACACTGCATAAACATACACACACACACATTGCATACACACGCTAACACACACGCACACACACTAACACACACACTCTAACACACACATATTGCAAACACACACACACTAACACACACACAGAGACACACACTAACACACACACATTGCAAACACACACACACACACACTAACACACACACTAACAGACACACACACACACACACACACCGCATACACACACTGCATAAACACGCACACACACTGCATACACACACTGCATACACACACACACTGCATGCACACACACACACACACTAACACACACACTCTAACACACACATATTGCAAACACACACACACTAACACACACACAGAGACACACACTAACACACACACATTGCAAACACACACACACACACACACACACACACACACACACACACACACACACACACACACACACACTGCATACACACACTGCATAAACACGCACACACACTGCATACACACACTGCATACACACACACACTGCATGCACACACACACACTGCATACACACACACACACACACACACACACACACACACACACACACACACACACACACACACACACACTGCAAACGCGCACACTGCATAAACACACACACTGCATACACACACATACACTGCATACATACACACTGCATAAACATACACACACACACATTGCATACACATACACACGCTAACACACACGCACACACACTAACACACACACTCTAACACACACATATTGCAAACACACACACACTAACACACACACAGAGACACACACTAACACACACACATTGCAAACACACACACACACTAACACACACACTAACAGACACACACACACACACACACACACACACACACACTGCAAACACACACGTTCAACGCTGCATTCATGGACGTAAGGACTGAAGTCTCAGTAGTCTGTTCCCAGATCTGTTTGTGCTGTGTTGCCATGACCATAGGAATTATCAAGACAACATAAAATCAGATCTGGGTCCTCTCAATATCTAGAAATGGAGAAAAACCTGTAGTCAATGGAAATAGTTGTTAGGAGTTTAATTAAAATCTCTATCTCCCTCCCCCTCCCCCTATATCTTTCTCTCACTCTCTCCCCCTCCCTCCATCTCCCTCCCCCTCCCCCTCCCCCTACCTCTTTCTCTCACTCTCTCCCTCTCCCTCCCCCTCCCCCTACCTCTTTCTCTCTCTATCTTCCTCCTTCTCCCTCCCTCCCTCTTCCTCCCTCCCTCTCTCCCTCTTCCTCTCTACCTCCCTCCCTCCCTCTCCTTCCCTCCCTCCCCTCCCTCCCTCCCTCATGTAGAGTTATAAACAGCCGTCAGCATTCATCGTTACCCAGCATCCTCTGCCCAACACAGTGAAGGATTTCTGGAGGCTGGTGTTGGACTACCACTGTACCTCCATAGTGATGCTCAATGATGTCGACCCAGCACAGGTGCAAACACACACACACACACACACACACACACACACACACACACACACACACACACACACACACACACACACACACACACACACACACACACACACACACACAAATGCATTTGCCCACATGTACACATGCACACAATTCTATGGGAGTTAGTATATAATCTGAAAATGGACTGTGAAATAGACAGCATCTGAAGTAGTTTTTTTTTCTCCCATGAATAGAACCTTGTATGTAAGAGTCCAGCTAAGAGAAAAATAAAAGAATAGCTTTGTGTGTCTACACAAGGACTCATAATGTCCAACACACACACACACACACACACACACACACACACACACACACACACACACACACACACACACACACACACACACACACACACACACACACACACACTCACACACACACACACACACACACATACACAAGGACAGAGACATTCATTCTCTTGTTAAATAGAGAATGATATCAGGCACCAGAGATAGATGTGGAGTGAGGTAGGACATGACAAGAGAAGGAGCATAGTGTAGCTCTACAGTGGAGGGCTGTAGATAGGATAGACAGATACAGCGCCTTGCAAAAGTATTCATCCCTCTTGGTGTTTTTTCCTATTTTGTTGCATTATAACCTGTCATTTTAAATAGATTTTTATTTGGATTTCATTTAATGGACCATACACAAAATAGTCCAAATTGGTGAAGTGAAATGAATTTTTTTTTCAAAACAATAACAAAAAAAAGGAAAACTGATGTGTACATATGTATTCACCCCCTAAATAAGATCTGGTGCCATCAATTACCTTCAGAAGTCACAGAATTAGTTAAATTAAATCCACCTGTGTGCAATCTAAGTGTCACATGATCTCAGTATAGTATACACCTGTTCTGAAAGGTCCCAGTGTCTGCAACACCACTAAGCAAGGGGCTCCACCAAGCAAGCAGCACTATGAAGACCAAAGAGCTCTCCAAATAGGTCAGGAACAAAGTTGTGGAGAAGTACAGATCAGGGTTGGATTATAAAAAAAATATTAGAAGCTTTGAACATCCCACAGAGCTCCATTAAATTCATTATTAAAAAATTGAAAGAATATGGCACCACAACAAACCTGCCAAGAGAGGGCCGCCCACCAAATCTCACGGATCAGGCAAAGATTAGAGATCAGTCATTAATCAGAGAGGCAACAAAGAGACCAAAGATGACCCTGAAGGAGCTGCAAAGCTCCACAGCGGAGATTGAAGTATCTGTCCATAGGACCACTTTAAACCGTGCACTCCACAGAGCTAGGCTTTACGGAAGAGTGGCCAGAAAAAGTCATTGCTTAAAGAAACACCATCCCCACAGTGAAGCATGGTGGTGGCGGCATCCTGCTGTGGGGCTGTTTTTCATCAGCAGGGACTGGAAAACTGGTCAGAATTGAAGGAATGATGGATGGCGCTAAATACAGGGAAATTCTGGAGGGAAACCTGTTTCAGTCTTCCAGAGATTTGAGACTGGGACGGAGGTTCACCTTCCAGCAGGACAATGACCCTAAGCATACTGCTAAAGAAACACTCGAGTGGTTTAAGGGAAACATTTAAATGTCTTGAAATGGCCCAGGCCTCAATCCAATTGAGAATCTGTGGTATGACTTAAAGATTGCTGTACACTAGTGGAACCCATCCAACTTGAAGGAGCTGAGCAGTTTTGCCTTGAAGAATGGGCAAAAATCCCAGTGGCTAGATGTGCCAAGCTTATAGAGGCATACCCCAAGAGACTTGCAGCTGTAATTGCTGCGAAAGGTGGCTCTACAAAGTATTGACTTTGGGGGGGTGAATAGTTATGCACGCTCAAGTTTTCTGTTTTCTGTGTTATTTCTTGTTTGTTTCTCAATAAAATATTTTGCAACTTCAAAGTGGTAGGCATGTTGTGTAAATCAAATGATACAAATCCCCCAAAAATCTTTTTTAATTCCAGGTTGTAAGGCAACAAAATAGGAAAAATGCCAAAGGGGGTGAATACTTTCGCAAGCCACTGTAGATAGAAAGATAGGACAAGGTTATAGATGGATCTCTGTACATCCACAACATCAGTCAGAAAGATAGGGTTATCGATAGGACAGGGTTATAGATGGGACAGGGTTATAGATGGGACAGGGTTATAGATGGGACAGGGTTATAGATGGGACAGGGTTATAGATGGGACAGGGTTATAGATGGGACAGGGAGGTAGATGGGACAGGGTAATAGATGGGACAGGGTTATCGATAGGACAGGGTTATAGATGGGACAGGGTTATAGATGGGACAGGGTTATAGATGGGACAGGGTTATAGATGGGACAGGGAGGTATATGGGACAGGGTTATAGATGGGACAGGGTTATAGATGGGACAGGGGTCTAGATGGGACAGGGGTGTAGATGGGACAGGGTTATAGATGGGACAGGGTTATAGATGGGACAGGGTTATAGATGGGACAGGGTAATAGATGGGACAGGGTTATAGATGGGACAAGACAGGGTAATAGATGGGACAGGGTTGTAGATGGGACAGGGTAATAGATGGGACAGGGTTATAGATGGGACAGGGTTATAGATGGGACAGGGTTATAGATGGGACAGGGTTATAGATGGGACAGGGTTATAGATGGGACAGGGTTATAGATAGGACAGGGTTATAGATGGGACAGGGTTATAGATGGGACAGGGTTAGAGATGGGACAGGGAGGTAGATGGGACAGGGTTATAGATGGGACAGGGTAATAGATGGGACAGGGTTATAGATGAGACAGGGTAATAGATGGGACAGGGTTATAGATGGGACAGGGTTATAGATGGGACAGGGTTATAGATGGGACAAGACAGGGTAATAGATGGGACAGGGTTATAGATGGGACAAGGTTATAGATGGGACAGGGTTATAGATGGGACAGGGTTATAGATGGGACAAGACAGGGTAATAGATGGGACAGGGTTATAGATGGGACAGGGTTATAGATGGGACAGGGTTATAGATGGGACAGGGTTATAGATGGGACAGGGTTATAGATGGGACAGGGGAATAGATGGGACAGGGTTATAGATGGGACAGGGTTATAGATGGGACAGGACAGGGTTATAGATAGGACAGGGTAATAGATGGGACAGGGTTATAGATGGGACAGGGTTATAGATGGGACAGGGTTATAGATGGGACAGGGAGATAGATAGGACAGGGTTATAGATGGGACAGGGTTATAGATGGGACAGGACAGGGTTATAGATGGGACAGGGTTGTAGATGGGACAGGGTTATAGATGGGACAGGGTTATAGATGGGACAGGGTTATAGATGGGACAGGGTTATAGATGGGACAGGGGGTTAGATAGGACAGGGTTATAGATGGGACAGGACAGGGTTATAGATAGGACAGGGTTATAGATGGGACAGGGAGATAGATAGGACAGGGTTATATATGGGACAGGGTTATAGATGGGACAGGGTTATAGATGGGACAGGGTTATAGATAGGACAGGGTTATAGATGGGACAGGGTTATAGATAGGACAGGGTTATAGATGGGACAGGGTTATAGATGGGACAGGGTTATATATGGGACAGGGTTATAGATGGGACAGGGTTATAGATGGGACAGGGTTATAGATGGGACAGGGTTATAGATAGGACAGGGTTATAGATGGGACAGGGTTATAGATGGGACAGGGTTATAGATAGGACAGGGTTATAGATGGGACAGGGTTATAGATGGGACAGGGTTATAGATGGGACAGGGTTATAGATGGGACAGGGGTCTAGATGGGACAGGGTTATAGATGGGACAGGGAGATAGATAGGACAGGGTTATATATGGGACAGGGTTATAGATGGGACAGGGTTATAGATGGGACAGGGTTATAGATGGGACAGGGTTATAGATGGGACAGGGGTGTAGATGGGACAGGGTTATAGATGGGACAGGGTTATAGATGGGACAGGGTTATAGATGGGACAGGGTTATAGATGGGACAGGGTTGTAGATGGGACAGGGTTATAGATGGGACAGGGTTATAGATGGGACAGGGTTCTAGATGGGACAGGGTTGTAGATGGGACAGGGTTATAGATGGGACAGGGAGGTATATGGGACAGGGTTATAGATGGGACAGGGTTATAGATGGGACAGGGTTATAGATGGGACAGGGGTCTAGATGGGACAGGGCGTAGATGGGACAGGGTTATAGATGGGACAGGGAGGTATATGGGACAGGGTTATAGATGGGACAGGGTTATATATGGGACAGGGTTATATATGGGACAGGGTTGTATATGGGACAGGGTTATAGATGGGACAGGGAGTTATAGATGGGACAGGGTTATAGATGGGACAGGGTTATATATGGGACAGGGTTATAGATGGGACAGGACAGGGTTATAGATGGGACAGGGTTGTAGATGGGACAGGGTAATAGATGGGACAGGGTTATAGATGGGACAGGGTTATAGATGGGACAGGGTTATAGATGGGACAGGGTTATAGATGGGACAGGGTTATAGATGGGACAGGGTAATAGATGGGACAGGGTTATAGATGGGACAGGGTTATAGATGTCAGTCGGGCGATCGATCTTTGGATGCTCTCTCTGGGAGCTCCAGGCCCCAGGCCCTGTCATCACACCCAAGGATCAAAAGCCTCTGACTGGGCTGCTCTCGCTGCTCTCTCCCCGCAATCCCTGTGTGACTGACTGACTAGCTGACTGGCTGACACACAGACTGGCTGGCAGGGCCTTTCATTCAATATTCTCACTGTAGCTCAGGTGGAGCGTTGGGGGGGGGGGTGAGAAAGTGAGGGCTGAGGGAGGAAGGGGGGGAGAGAAAGTGAGGGCTGAGGGAGGAAGGGGGGGGAGAGAAAGTGAGGGCTGAGGGAGGAAGGGGGGGGAGAGAAAGTGAGGGCTGAGGGAGGAAGGGGGGGAGAGAAAGTGAGGGCTGAGGGAGGAAGGGAGTTAGAGAAAGTGAGGGCTGAGGGAGGAAGGGGGGGAGAGAAAGTGAGGGCTGAGGGAGGAAGGGAGTTAGAGATTAGAGAGTTACTTTTTCTCCATCAGCATCTTTGTTTTTCGGCGGTTGAATTTGTCAAATTCTGATTGGCTCTCAGAGGAGGCAGAGATAGGAGGTTTCTGATTGGCTCTCAGAGGAGGCAGAGATAGGAGGTTTTCTTCCACCTGTATTTCTGAAATCTCTTTGTGTGCGTGTGTGTGTGTGTGTGTGTGTGTGTGTGTGTGTGTGTGTGTGTGTGTGTGTGTGTGTGTGTGTGTGTGTGTGTGTGTGTGTGTGTGTGTGTGTGCGCGTATGTGTGTATGCCTGCATTATGCATTGCGTGTGTGTGTGTGTGTGTGTGTGTGTGTGTGTGTGTGCGCGCGTATGTGTGTATGCCTGCATTATGCATTGCGTGTGTGTGTGTGTGTGTGTGTGTGTGTGTGTGTGTGTGTGTGTGTGTGTGTGTGTGTGTGTGTGTGTGTGTGCGCATATGTGTGTATGCCTGCATTATGTATTGCGTGTGTGTGTGTGTGTGTGCGTGTGTGTGTGTGTGTGTGTGTGTGTGTGTGTGTGTGTGTGTGTGTGTGTGTGTGTGTGTGTGTGTGTGTGTGTGTGTGTGTGTGTGTGTGTGTGTGTGTGTGTGTGCATCACTGCATTTCACTTCGTAAACTGTTCTGCTGTGTGTGCATGTTGTCTAAGTAATATCCCATACAGTATACAGGTGCATGTTGTATTGTTTCTACCTCGTCAGTCTCTCCAGAGGGAGGTAAATGAACATTAGGTATTTCCTGCTCCTACTGAATGAGCCCCGTCTCATGGGTTCACTACTCTAACAGTTGAAAACTAAACTGTCAAAGCAAAGAATTGATCATCCACATTCTGTATCACATTCAGATCGCTTCCATTCTCTTCCTGAACATCTTTTGATCATGTATTCTCTTACAAAAAAAAAGAGCAACTCTGGTTTTCCTGGAGGTTTGAATAGAAAGAAAGATGGATTTTTTTTGTTGTTGAGAAGACTCATAGCTGGGACATGAAAGGGTGACAGGAGAGAATAAAATATAGAATGAAAATACAGAAGGGAAGTATGAAAGATATTAGCAGACCAAGGTTTTTGTTTTATATAACACTGCACAAAGCATCAATCAATAAAACATATTTTTTTTTTAAATGCAACTACCTTGGATTGCTTTAGTTGGGCTTTATCGGTTCAATTCTATATGGTTTGGAACGATGGTCTCAGCATTGTCTGCAGTAAGCTTCAGTTGAACTACCGTTTCACGTGAGCGAGAGCTTTCTTCTGAACCTGACCGGAACTATTTATTTTTTTATTTTTATTTTTTATTTTTTCAAAATGTCACAGAGAAGACGACAGCCTCTCTTGTGCTGTTGCCTAGCAACCTCACATTGCTCCGAGATCTGGGAAATCCTGCTCATTTGTGAGAGTTATTACTCACAGTCATTATGTTGATTTGTTGATTTGTTGATATTTTTCTCTCCCTGTCCTTTGTGTGTGTGTGTGTGTGTGTGTGTGTGTGTGTGTGTGTGTGTGTGTGTGTGTGTGTGTGTGTGTGTGTGTGTGTGTGTGTGTGTGTGTGTGTGTGTGTGTGTGTGTGTGTGTGTGTTAGCTATGTCCTCAGTACTGGCCTGAGAACGGGGTGCATCGCCAGGGGCCAATCCAGGTGGAGTTTGTATCAGCTGACCTGGAGGAAGACATCATCAGTAGAATATTCAGGATTTACAACGCAGCACGAGTACACACACACACACACACACGCACACACACACACACACACACACACACACACACACACACACACACACACACACACACACACACACACACACACACACACACACACACACACACACACACACACACACCATGGGACAATTAACTACTAACTACCTTACCTGACACTTACCTGACCCTAACTACCTTACAGTACCTGACACACCTGACCCTAACTATCTTAACTGACACTAACTAACTTACGGTAGCTGTATCACCTGACCCTAACTATCTTACCTTTCCCTAACTACGTTTAACTATCTTACCTGACACACCTGACCCTAACTACCTTACCTGACAAACCTGACCCTAACTACCTTACCTGACCCTAACTACCTTACCTGACACACCTGACCCTAACTACCTTACCTGACAAACCCTGACCCTAACTACCTTACCTGACCCTAACTACCTTACCTGACAGCACCTGACCCTAACTACCTTACCTGTCACACCTGATCCTAACTACCTTACCTGACTCTAACTACCTTACCTGACCCTAACTACCTTACCTGACCATAACTACCTTACCTGACACACCGACCTCGACCCCTGACACCCTGACCCTCTACCCTGACCCTAACAACCTTACCTGACACACCTGACCCTAACTACCTTACCTGACCCTAACTACCTTACCTGACCCTAACCACCTTACCTGACACACCTGACCCTAACTACCTTACCTGACAAACCTGACCCTAACTACCTTACCTGACCCTAACTACCTTACCTGACCCACCTGACCCTAACTACCTTACCTGACTCTAACTACCTTACCTGACATACCTGACCCTAACTACCTTACCTGACACACCTGATCCTAACTACCTTACCTGACACACGTGACCCTAACTACCTTACCTGACCCTAACTACCTTACCTGACACACCTGATCCTAACTACCTTACCTGACCCACCTGACCCTAACTACCTTACCTGACCCTACCACCTGACCCCTGCCCTACCCTCGACACACCTGACCCTAACTACCTTACCTGACCCTAACTACCTTACCTGACCCTAACCACCTTACCTGACACACCTGACCCTAACTACCTTACCTGACAAACCTGACCCTAACTACCTTACCTGACCCTAACTACCTTACCTGACCCACCTGACCCTAACTACCTTACCTGTCTCTAACTACCTTACATGACACACCTGACCCTAACTACCTTACCTGACACACCTGATCCTAACTACCTTACCTGACACACCTGACCCTAACTACCTTACCTGACCCTAACTGACCCTCTACCTGTCACACCTGACCCTAACTACATTACCTGACCCCTGCCCTAACTACCTTACCTGACCCTAACTACCTTACCTGACCCTAACTACCTTACCTGACACACCTGACCCTAACTACCTTACCTGACAAACCTGACCCTAACTACCTTACCTGACCCTAACAACCTTACCTGACACACCTGACCCTAACTACCTTACCTGACACTAACCTGACCCTAACTGACACTTACCTGACCCTAACTACCTTACCTGACACACCTGATCCTAACTACCTTACCTGACACACCTGACCCTAACTACCTTACCTGACACACCTGACCCTAACTACCTTACATGACCCTAACTACCTTACCTGACACACCTGACCCTAACTACCTTACCTGACCCTAACTACCTGACCTGACCCTAACTACCTTACCTGACCCACCTGACCCTAACTACCTTACCTGACCCTAACTACCTTACCTGACACACCTGACCCTAACTACCTTACCTGACCCTAACTACCTTACCTGACCCTAACCACCTTACCTGACACACCTGACCCTAACTACCTTACCTGACAAACCTGACCCTAACTACCTTACCTGACCCTAACTACCTTACCTGACCCACCTGACCCTAACTACCTTACCTGACTCTAACTACCTTACCTGACACACCTGACCCTAACTACCTTACCTGACACACCTGATCCTAACTACCTTACCTGACACACCTGACCCTAACTACCTTACCTTACACACCTGACCCTAACTACCTTACCTGACACACCTGATCCTAACTACCTTACCTGACACACCTGACCCTAACTACCTTACCTGATCCTAACTACCTTACCTGACACACCTGACCCTAACTACCTTACCTGACCCTAACTACCTTACCTGACACACCTGACCCTAACTACCTTACCTGACCCTAACTACCTTACCTGACCCTAACCACCTTACCTGACACACCTGACCCTAACTACCTTACCTGACAAACCTGACCCTAACTACCTTACCTGACCCTAACTACCTTACCTGACCCACCTGACCCTAACTACCTTACCTGACTCTAACTACCTTACCTGACACACCTGACCCTAACTACCTTACCTGACACACCTGATCCTAACTACCTTACCTGACACACCTGACCCTAACTACCTTACCTGACACACCTGACCCTAACTACCTTACCTGACACACCTGATCCTAACTACCTTACCTGACCCACCTGACCCTAACTACCTTACCTGACCCTAACTACCTTACCTGACACACCTGACCCTAACTACCTTACCTGACCCTAACCACCTTACCTGACACACCTGACCCTAACTACCTTACCTGACAAACCTGACCCTAACTACCTTACCTGACCCTAACTACCTTACCTGACCCACCTGACCCTAACTACCTTACCTGTCTCTAACTACCTTACCTGACACACCTGACCCTAACTACATTACCTGACACACCTGATCCTAACTACCTTACCTGACACACCTGACCCTAACTACCTTACCTGACACACCTGACCCTAACTACCTTACCTGACACACCTGATCCTAACTACCTTACCTGACCCACCTGACCCTAACTACCTTACCTGACCCTAACTACCTTACCTGACGCACCTGACCCTAACTACCTTACCTGACCCTAACCACCTTACCTGACACACCTGACCCTAACTACCTTACCTGACACACCTGACCCTAACTACCTTACCTGACACACCTGACCCTAACTACCTTACCTGACACACCTGACCCTAACTACCTTACCTGACACACCTGATCCTAACTACCTTACCTGACACACCTGACCCTAACTACCTTACCTGACCCTAACTACCTTAACTGACCCTAACCACCTTACTTGACACACCTGACCCTAACTACCTTACCTGACACACCTGATCCTAACTACCTTACCTGACACACCTGACCCTAACTACCTTACCTGACACACCTGATCCTAACTACCTTACCTGACACTAACTACCTTACCTGACACACCTGACCCTAACCACCTTACCTGACACACCTGATCCTAACTACCTTACCTGACACTAACTATCTTACCTGACACACCTGACCCTAACTACCTTACCTGACCCTAACGACCTTACATGACCCTAACTACCTTACCTGACACACCTGAACCTAACTACCTTACCTGACACACCTGACCCTAACTACCTTACCTGACACACCTGATCCTAACTACCTTACCTGACACTAACTACCTTACCTGACACACCTGACCCTAACTACCTTACCTGACACACCTGATCCTAACTACCTTACCTGACACTAACTACCTTACCTGACACACCTGACCCTAACCACCTTACCTGACACACCTGATCCTAACTACCTTACCTGACACTAACTATCTTACCTGACACACCTGACCCTAACTACCTTACCTGAGCCTAACGACCTTACCTGAGCCTAACTACCTTACCTGACACACCTGACCCTAACTACCTTACCTGACACACCTGACCCTAACTACCTTACCTGACCCTAACTACCTTACCTGACACACCTGAAACGAACTACCTTACCTGACACACCTGACCCTAACTACCTTACCTGACCCTAACTATCTTACCTGAACCTAACTACCTTACCTGACACACCTGACCCTAACAACCTTACCTGACCCTAACGACCTTACCTGACCCTAACTACATTACCTGACACACCTGACCCTAACTACCTTACCTGACACACCTGACCCTAACTACCTTACCTGACACTAACTACCTTACCTGACACATCTGACCCTAACTACCTTACCTGACACACCTGACCCTAACTACCTTACCTGATTCACCTGATCCTAACTACCTTACCTGTCCCTAACTACCTTACCTGACACACCTGATCCTAACTACCTTACTTGACACACCTGACCCTAACTACCTTACCTGAACCTATCTACCTTACCTGACACACCTGACCCTAACTACCTTACCTGACACACCTGACCCTAACTACCTTACCTGACCCTAACTATCTTACCCGACACACTTGAACCTAACTACCTTACCTGACACTACCTTACCTAACTACCTTACCTGACACACCTGACCCTAACTACCTTACCTGAACCTAACTACCTTACATGACACACCTGACCCTAACTGCCTTACCTGACACACCTGAACCTAACTACCTTACCTGACCCTAACTACCTTACCTGACACACCTGACCCTAACTACCTTACCTGATTCACCTGACCCTAACTACCTTACCTGACACACCTGATCCTAACTACCTTACCTGACACACCTGACCCTAACTACCTTACCTGACCCTAACTACCTTACCTGACACACCTGAACCTAACTACCTTACCTGACACACCTGACCCTAACCACCTTACCTGATCCTAACTACCTTACCTGACCCTAACTACCTTACCTGACACACCTGACCCTACCCACCTTACCTGAAACTAACTACCTTACCTGACACACCTGACCCTAACTACCTTACCTGACCCTAACTACCTTACCTGACACACCTGACCCTAACTACCTTACCTGACAAACCTGACCCTAACTATCTTACCTGACACACCTGACCCTAACTACCTTACCTGACCCTAACGACCTTACCTGACCCTAACTACCTTACCTGACACACCTGACCCTAACTACCTTACCTGACACACCTGACCCTAACTACCTTACCTGACCCTAACTATCTTACCTGAACCTAACTACCTTACCTGACACACCTGACCCTAACAACCTTACCTGACCCTAACTACCTTACCTGACACACCTAAACCTAACTACCTTACCTGACACACCTGAAACTAACTACCTTACCTGACACACCTGTCCCTAACTACCTTACCTGACCCTAACTATCTTACCTGAACATAACTACCTTACCTGACACACCTGACCCTAACAACCTTACCTGACCCTAACGACCTTACCTGAGCCTAACTACCTTACCTGACACACCTGACCCTAACTACCTTACCTGACACACCTGATCCTAACTACCTTACCTGACACTAACTACCTTACCTGACACACCTGACCCTAACTACCTTACCCGACACACCTGATCCTAACTACCTTACCTGACCCTAACTACCTTACCTGACACACCTGACCCTAACTACCTTACCTGACACACCTGACCCTAACTACCTTACCTGACCCTAACTACCTTACCTGACACACCTGACCCTAACTACCTTACCTGACCCTAACTACCTTACCTGACCCTAACTACCTTACCTGACACACCTGACCCTAACTACCTTACCTGACACACCTGATCCCAACTACCTTACCTGACCCCAACTACCTTACCTGACCCTAACTATCTTATCTGACACACCTCACCCTAACTACCTGACCTGACACACCTGACTCTAACTTCCTTACCTGATCCTAACTACCTTACCTGACCCTAACTACCTTACATGACCATAACTACCTTACCTGACACACCTGATCCTAACTACCTTACCTGACACACCTGACCCTGACTACCTTACCTGACACACCTTACCCTAACTACCTTACCTGACACACCTGACCCTAACTACCTTACCTGACACACCTGACCATAACTACCTTACCTGACCCTAACTACCTTACCTGTCACACCTGACCCTAACTACCTTACTGACACACCTGACCCTAACTACCTTACCTGACCCTAACTACCTTACCTGTCACACCTGACCCTAACTACCTTACCTGTCACACCTGACCCTAACTACCTTACCTGTCACACGTGAACCTAACTACCTTACCTGATCCTAACTACCGTTCCTGACCCTAACTACCTTACATGACACACCTGACCCTAACTACCTGAACTGACCATTACTACCTTACCTGACACACCTGACTCTAACTACCTTACCTGATCCTAACTACCTTACCTGACCCTAACCACCTTACCTGACACACCTGACCCTAACTACCTTACCTGACACACCTGACCCTAACTACCTTACCTGACACACCTGACCCTAACTAACTTACCTGACACACCTGATCCTAACTACCTTACCTGACACACCTGACCCTAACTACCACACCTGACCCTAACTACCGTACCTGACCCTACCTACCTTACCTGACACACCTGACCCTAACTACCTTACCTGACCCTATCTACCTTACCTGACACACCTGATCCTAACTACCTTACCTGACACACCTGACCCTAACTACCTTACCTGACACACCTGACCCTAACTACCTTACCTGACCCACCTGACCCTAACTACCTTACCTGACCCTAACTACCTTACCTGACACACCTGACCCTAACTACCTTACCTGACCCTAACTACCTTACCTGACCCTAACCACCTTACCTGACACACCTGACCCTAACTACCTTACCTGACAAACCTGACCCTAACTACCTTACCTGACCCTAACTACCTTACCTGACCCACCTGACCCTAACTACCTTACCTGACTCTAACTACCTTACCTGACACACCTGACCCTAACTACCTTACCTGACACACCTGACCCTAACTACCTTACCTGACACACCTGACCCTAACTACCTTACCTGACCCTAACGACCTTACCTGACACACCTGACCCTAACTACCTTACCTGACACACCTGACCCTAACTACCTTATCTGACACACCTGATCCTAACTACCTTACCTGACACACCTGACCCTAACTATCTTACCTGACCCTAACTACCTTACCTGACACACCTGACCCTAACTACCTTACCTGACCCTAACTACCTTAACTGACCCTAACCACCTTACCTGACACACCTGACCCTAACTACCTTACCTGACACACCTGACCCTAACTACCTTACCTGACACACCTGATCCTAACTACCTTACCTGACACTAACTACCTAACCTGACACACCTGACCCTAACCACCTTACCTGACACACCTGATCCTAACTACCTTACCTGACACTAACTATCTTACCTGACACACCTGACCCTAACTACCTTACCTGACCCTAACGACCTTACCTGACCCTAACTACCTTACCTGACACACCTGATCCTAACTACCTTACCTGACACACCTGACCCTAACTACCTTACCTGACACACCTGACCCTAACTACCTTACCTGACACACCTGATCCTAACTACCTTACCTGACACTAACTACCTAACCTGACACACCTGACCCTAACCACCTTACCTGACACACCTGATCCTAACTACCTTACCTGACACTAACTATCTTACCTGACACACCTGACCCTAACTACCTTACCTGACCCTAACGACCTTACCTGACCCTAACTACCTTACCTGACACACCTGATCCTAACTACCTTACCTGACACACCTGACCCTAACTACCTTACCTGACACACCTGATCCTAACTACCTTACCTGACACTAACTACCTTACCTGACACACCTGACCCTAACTACCTTACCTGACACACCTGATCCTAACTACCTTACCTGACACTAACTATCTTACCTGACATACCTGACCCTAACTACCTTACCTGACCCTAACGACCTTACCTGTCCTAACTACCTTACCTGACACACCTGACCCTAACTACCTTACCTGACACACCTGACCCTAACTACCTTACCTGACACACCTAATCCTAACTACCTTACCTGACACACCTGAAACTAACTACCTTACCTGACACACCTGACCCTAACTACCTTACCTGACCCTAACTATCTTACCTGAACCTAACTACCTTACCTGACACACCTGACCCTAACAACCTTACCTGACCCTAACGACCTTACCTGACCCTAACTACCTTACCTGACACACCTGACCCTAACTACCTTACCTGACACTAACTACCTTACCTGACACACCTGACCCTAACTACCTTACCTGACACACCTGACCCTAACTACCTTACCTGATTCACCTGATCCTAACTACCTTACCTGACCATAACTACCTTACCTGACACACCTGACCCTAACTACCTTACCTGACACAGCTGACCCTAACTACCTTACCTGACCCTAACTATCTTACCTGACACACTTGAACCTAACTACCTTACCTGACACTACCTTACCTAACTACCTTACCTGACACACCTGACCCTAACTACCTTACCTGACCCTAACTATCTTACCTGACACACCTGACCATAACTATCTTACCTGACACACCTGATCCTAACTACCTTACCTGACCCTAAATACCTTACCTGACACACCTGATCCTAACTACCTTACCTGACACACCTGACCCTAACTACCTTACCTGAACCTAACTACCTTACATGACACACCTGATCCTAACTACCTTACCTGACACACCTGACCCTAACTGCCTTACCTGACACACCTGAACCTAACTACCTTACCTGACCCTAACTACCTTACCTGACACACCTGACCCTAACTACCTTACCTGATTCACCTGACCCTAATTACCTTACCTGACACACCTGATCCTAACTACCTTACCTGACACACCTGACCCTAACTACCTTACCTGACCCTAACTACCTTACCTGACACACCTGAACCTAACTACCTTACCTGACACACCTGACCCTAACCACCTTACCTGATCCTAACTACCTTACCTGACCCTAACTACCTTACCTGACACACCTGACCCTAACCACCTTACCTGAAACTAACTACCTTACCTGACACACCTGACCCTAACTACCTTACCTGACCCTAACTACCTTACCTGACACACCTGACCCTAACTACCTTACCTGACACACCTGACCCTAACTATCTTACCTGACACACCTGACCCTAACTACCTTACCTGACCCTAACGACCTTACCTGACCCTAACTACCTTACCTGACACACCTGACCCTAACTACCTTACCTGACACACCTGACCCTAACTACCTTACCTGACCCTAACTATCTTACCTGAACCTAACTACCTTACCTGACACACCTGACCCTAACAACCTTACCTGACCCTAACTACCTTACCTGACACACCTAAACCTAACTACCTTACCTGACACACCTGAAACTAACTACCTTACCTGACACACCTGGCCCTAACTACCTTACCTGACCCTAACTATCTTACCTGAACCTAACTACCTTACCTGACACACCTGACCCTAACAACCTTACCTGACCCTAACGACCTTACCTGACCCTAACTACCTTACCTGACACACCTGACCCTAACTACCTTACCTGACACACCTGACCCTAACTACCTTACCTGACACTAACTACCTTACCTGAAACACCTGACCCTAACTACCTTACCGGACACACCTGATCCTAACTAACTTACCTGACCCTAACTACCTTACCTGACACACCTGACCCTAACTACCTTACCTGACACACCTGACCCTAACTACCTTACCTGACCCTAACTACCTTACCTGACACACCTGACCCTATCTACCTTACCTGACCCTAACTACCTTACCTGACCGTAACTACCTTACCTGACACACCTGACCCTAACTACCTTACCTGACACACCTGATCCCAACTACCTTACCTGACCCCAACTACCTTACCTGACCCTAACTATCTTATCTGACACACCTCACCCTAACTACCTGACCTGACACACCTGACCCTAACTACCTTACCTGACACACCTGACCCTAACTTCCTTACCTGACCCTAACTACCTTACCTGACCCTAACTACCTTACATGACCATAACTACCTTACCTGACACACCTGATCCTAACTACCTTACCTGACACACCTGACCCTAACTACCTTACCTGACACACCTTACCCTAACTACCTTACCTGACACACCTGACCCTAACTACCTTACCTGACACACCTGACCATAACTACCTTACCTGACCCTAACTACCTTACCTGTCACACCTGACCCTAACTACCTTACCTGACACACCTGATCCTAACTACCTTACCTGTCACACCTGACCCTAACTACCTTACCTGTCACACCTGACCCTAACTACCTTACCTGTCACACGTGAACCTAACTACCTTACCTGATCCTAACTACCGTTCCTGACCCTAACTACCTTACATGACACACCTGACCCTAACTACCTGAACTGACCCTAACTACCTTACCTGACACACCTGACTCTAACTACCTTACCTGATCCTAACTACCTTACCTGACCCTATCTACCTTACCTGACACACCTGACCCTAACTACCTTACCTGACACACCTGACCCTAACTACCACACCTGACCCTAACTACCGTACCTGACCCTACCTACCTTACCTGACACACCTGACCCTAACTACCTTACCTGACCCTAACTACCTTACCTGACACACCTGACCCTAACTACCTTACCTGACACACCTGACCCTAACTACCTTACCTGACCCTAACTACCTTACCTGACACACCTGACCCTAACAACCTTACCTGACCCTAACTACCTTACCTGACACACCTGACCCTAACTACCTTACCTGACACACCTGAACCTAACTACCTTACCTGACCCTAAATACCTTACCTGACACACCTGACCCTAACTACCTTACCTGACCCTAACTAACTTACCTGACACACCTGACCCTAACAACCTTACCTGACCCTAACGACCTTACCTGACCCTAACTACCTTACCTGATACACCTGATCCTAACTACCTTACCTGACCCTAACTACCTTACCTGAGACTAACTACCTTACCTGACACACCTGACCCTAACTACCTTACCTGACACACCTGACCCTAACTACCTTACCTGATTCACTTGACCCTAACTACCTTACCTGACACACCTGACCCTAACTACCTTACCTGACCCTAACTACCTTACCTGACACACCTGACCCTAACTACCTTACCTGACACACCTGACCCTAACTATCTTACCTGACACACCTGACCCTAACTACCTTACCTGACCCTAACGACCTTACCTGACCCTAACTACCTTACCTGACACACCTGACCCTAACTATCTTACCTGACACACCTGACCCTAACTACCTTACCTGACCCTAACAACCTTACCTGACCCTAACTACCTTACCTGACACACCTAAACCTAACTACCTTACCTGACACACCTGAAACTAACTACCTTACCTGACACACCTGGCCCTAACTACCTTACCTGACCCTAACTATCTTACCTGAACCTAACTACCTTACCTGACACACCTGACCCTAACAACCTTACCTGACCCTAACGACCTTACCTGACCCTAACTACCTTACCTGACACACCTGACCCTAACTACCTTACCTGACACACCTGACCCTAACTACCTTACCTGACACTAACTACCTTACCTGACACACCTGACCCTAACTACCTTACCTGACACACCTGACCCTAACTACCTTACCTGACCCTAACTACCTTACCTGACACACCTGACCCTATCTACCTTACCTGACCCTAACTACCTTACCTGACCCTAACTACCTTACCTGACACACCTGACCCTAACTACCTTACCTGACACACCTGATCCCAACTACCTTACCTGACCCCAACTACCTTACCTGACCCTAACTATCTTATCTGACACATCTCACCCTAACTACCTGACCTGACACACCTGACTCTAACTTCCTTACCTGACCCTAACTACCTTACCTGACCCTAACTACCTTACATGACCATAACTACCTTACCTGACACACCTGATCCTAACTACCTTACCTGACACACCTGACCCTAACTACCTTACCTGACACACCTGACCATAACTACCTTACCTGACACACCTGAACCTAACTACCTTACCTGACCCTAAATACCTTACCTGACCCTAACTACCTTACCTGACACACCTGACCCTAACTACCTTACCTGACACACCTGACCCTAACTACCTTACCTGACCCTAACTACCTTACCTGACACACCTGACCCTAACAACCTTACCTGACCCTAACTACCTTACCTGACACACCTGACCCTAACTACCTTACCTGACACACCTGAACCTAACTACCTTACCTGACCCTAAATACCTTACCTGACACACCTGACCCTAACTACCTTACCTGACCCTAACTAACTTACCTGACACACCTGACCCTAACAACTTTACCTGACCCTAACGACATTACCTGACCCTAACTACCTTACCTGATACACCTGATCCTAACTACCTTACCTGACCCTAACTACCTTACCTGACACTAACTACCTTACCTGACACACCTGACCCTAACTACCTTACCTGACACACCTGACCCTAACTACCTTACCTGATTCACTTGACCCTAACTACCTTACCTGACACACCTCACCATAACTACCTTACCTGATTCACTTGACCCTAACTACCTTACCTGACACACCTGACCCTAACTACCTTACCTGACCCTAACTAACTTACCTGACACACCTGACCCTAACAACTTTACCTGACCCTAACGACATTACCTGACCCTAACTACCTTACCTGATACACCTGATCCTAACTACCTTACCTGTCACACCTGAACCTAACTACCTTATCTGACCCTAACTACCTTACCTGACCCTAACTACCTTACCTGACACACCTGATCCTAACTACCTTACCTGATCCTAACTACCTTACCTGACCCTAACTACCTTACCTGACACATCTGACCCTAACTACCTTACCTGACACACCTGATCCAAACTACCTTACCTGATCCTAACTACCTTACCTGACCCTAACTACCTTACCTGACACACCTGAACTTAACTACCTTACCTGACACACCTGACCCTAACTACCTTACATGACTCTTACTACCTTACCTGACCCTAACTACCTTACCTGACACACCTGACCCTAACTACCTTACCTGACCCTAATGACCTTACCTGACCCTAACTATCTTACCTGACACACCTGACCCTAACTACCTTACCTGACACACCTGACCCTAACTATCTTACCTGACACACCTGACCCTAACTACCTTACCTGACACACCTGACCCTAACTATCTTACCTGACACACCTGAACCTAACTACCTTTCCTGACCCTAATGACCTTACCTGACCCTAACTATCTTACCTGACACACCTGACCCTAACTACCTTACCTGAACCTAACTACCTTACCTGACCCTAACTACCTTACCTGACACACCTGAACTTAACTACCTTACCTTACACACCTGACCCTAACTACCTTACCTGACTCTAACTACCTTACCTGAACCTAACTACCTTACCTGACACACCTGACCCTATCTACCTTACCTGAACCTAACTACCTTACCTGACCCTAACTACCTTACCTGACACACCTGATCCTAACTACCTTACCTGACACACCTGACCCTAATTACCTTACCTGACCCTAACTACCTTACCTGACACACCTGACTCTAACTACCTTACTGACACACCTGACCCTAACTACCTTACCTGACACACCTGACCCTAACTACCTTACCTGACCCTAACTACCTTACCTGACGCTAAGTACCTTACCTTACCCTAACTACCTTACCTGACACACCTGACTCTAACTACCTTACCTGACACACCTGACCCTAACTACCTTACCTGACACACCTGACCCTAACTACCTTACCTGACCCTAACTACCTTACCTGACTCTAACTACCTTACCTGATCCTAACTACCTTACCTGACACACCTGACCCTAACTAGCTTACCAGACACACCTGATCCTAACTACCTTTCCTGACACTAACTACCTTACCTGAAACACCTGACCCTAACTGCCTTACCTGACTCTAACTACCTTACCTGTTCCTAACTACCTTACCTGACACACCTGATCCTAACTACCTTACCTGACCCTAACTACCTTACCTGACTCTAACTACCTTACCTGACCCTAACTACCATACCTGACACACCTGATCCTAACTACCTTACCTGTCCCTAACTACATTACCTGACCCTAACTACCTTTACTAACACACCTGATCCTAACTACCTTACCTGACTCCAACTACCTTACCTGACCCTAACTACCTTACCTGACACACCTGACCCTAACTACCTTACCTGACCCCAACTACCTTACCTGACACACCTGAACCTAACTACTATACCTGAACCTAACTACCTTACCTGACACACCTGACCCTAACTACCTTACCTGACCCTTACTACCTTACCTGACTCTAACTACCTTACCTGACACACCTGATCCTAACTACCTTACCTGACCCTAACTACCTTACCTGACCCTAACTACCTTACCTGACACACCTGACCCTAACTATCTTACCTGACACACCTGACCCTAACTACCTTACCTGACACACCTGACCCTAACTACCTTTCCTGACCCTAATGACCTTACCTGACCCTAACTATCTTACCTGACACACCTGACCCTAACTACCTTACCTGAACCTAACTACCTTACCTGACCATAACTACCTTACCTGACACACCTGAACTTAACTGCCTTACCTTACACACCTGACCCTAACTACCTTACCTGACTCTAACTACCTTACCTGATCCTAACTACCTTACCTGACACACCTGACCCTATCTACCTTACCTGAACCTAACTACCTTACCTGACCCTAACTACCTTACCTGACACACCTGATCCTAACTACCTTACCTGACACACTTGACCCTAATTACCTTACCTGACCCTAACTACCTTACCTGACACACCTGACTCTAACTACCTTACTGACACACCTGACCCTAACTACCTTACCTGACACACCTGAACCTAACTACCTTACCTGACCCTAACTACCTTACCTGACGCTAACTACCTTACCTTACCCTAACTACCTTACCTGACACACCTGACTCTAACTACCTTACCTGACACACCTGACCCTAACTACCTTACCTGACACACCTGACCCTAACTACCTTACCTCACCCTAACTACCTTACCTGACTCTAACTACCTTACCTGATCCTAACTACCTTACCTGACACACCTGACCCTAACTAGCTTACCAGACACACCTGATCCTAACTACCTTTCCTGACACTAACTACCTTACCTGAAACACCTGACCCTAACTGCCTTACCTGACTCTAACTACCTTACCTGTTCCTAACTACCTTACCTGACACACCTGATCCTAACTACCTTACCTGTCCCTAACTACCTTACCTGACTCTAACTACCTTACCTGACCCTAACTACCATACCTGACACACCTGATCCTAACTACCTTACCTGTCCCTAACTACATTACCTGACCCTAACTACCTTTACTAACACACCTGATCCTAACTACCTTACCTGACTCCAACTACCTTACCTGACCCTAACTACCTTACCTGACACACCTGACCCTAACTACCTTACCTGACCCCAACTACCTTACCTGACACACCTGAACCTAACTACTATACCTGAACCTAACTACCTTACCTGACACACCTGACCCTAACTACCTTACCTGACCCTTACTACCTTACCTGACTCTAACTACCTTACCTGACACACCTGATCCTAACTACCTTACCTGACCCTAACTACCTTACCTGACCCTAACTACCTTACCTGACACACCTGACCCTAACTATCTTACCTGACACACCTGACCCTAACTACCTTACCTGACACACCAAACCCTAACTACCTTTCCTGACCCTAATGACCTTACCTGACCCTAACTATCTTACCTGACACACCTGACCCTAACTACCTTACCTGAACCTAACTACCTTACCTGACCATAACTACCTTACCTGACACACCTGAACTTAACTACCTTACCTTACACACCTGACCCTAACTACCTTACCTGACTCTAACTACCTTACCTGATCCTAACTACCTTACCTGACACACCTGACCCTATCTACCTTACCTGAACCTAACTACCTTACCTGACCCTAACTACCTTACTTGACACACCTGATCCTAACTACCTTACCTGACACACCTGACCCTAATTACCTTACCTGACCCTAACTACCTTACCTGACACACCTGACTCTAACTACCTTACTGACACACCTGACCCTAACTACCTTACCTGACACACCTGACCCTAACTACCTTACCTGACCCTAACTACCTTACCTGACGCTAACTACCTTACCTTACCCTAACTACCTTACCTGACACACCTGACTCTAACTACCTTACCTGACACACCTGACCCTAACTACCTTACCTGACACACCTGATCCTAACTACCTTACCTGACCCTAACTACCTTACCTGACTCTAACTACCTTACCTGATCCTAACTACCTTACCTGACACACCTGACCCTAACTAGCTTACCAGACACACCTGATCCTAACTACCTTTCCTGACACTAACTACCTTACCTGAAACACCTGAACCTAACTGCCTTACCTGACTCTAACTACCTTACCTGTTCCTAACTACCTTACCTGACACACCTGATCCTAACTACCTTACCTGACTCTAACTACCTTACCTGACCCTAACTACCATACCTGACACACCTGATCCTAACTACCTTACCTGTCCCTAACTACATTACCTGACCCTAACTATCTTTACTAACACACCTGACCCTAACTACCTTACCTGACACACCTGACCCTAACTACCTTACCTGACCCCAACTACCTTACCTGACACACCTGAACCTAACTACTTTACCTGAACCTAACTACCTTACCTGACACACCTGATCCTAACTATCTTACCTGACACACCTGACCCTAACTACCTTACCTGAACCTAACTACCTTACCTGACCATAACTACCTTACCTGACACACCTGAACTTAACTACCTTACCTTACACACCTGACCCTAACTACCTTACCTGACTCTAACTACCTTACCTGATCCTAACTACCTTACCTGACACACCTGACCCTATCTACCTTACCTGAACCTAACTACCTTACCTGACCCTAACTACCTTACTTGACACACCTGATCCTAACTACCTTACCTGACACACCTGACCCTAATTACCTTACCTGACCCTAACTACCTTACCTGACACACCTGACTCTAACTACCTTACTGACACACCTGACCCTAACTACCTTACCTGACACACCTGACCCTAACTACCTTACCTGACCCTAACTACCTTACCTGACGCTAACTACCTTACCTTACCCTAACTACCTTACCTGACACACCTGACTCTAACTACCTTACCTGACACACCTGACCCTAACTACCTTACCTGACACACCTGATCCTAACTACCTTACCTGACCCTAACTACCTTACCTGACTCTAACTACCTTACCTGATCCTAACTACCTTACCTGACACACCTGACCCTAACTAGCTTACCAGACACACCTGATCCTAACTACCTTTCCTGACACTAACTACCTTACCTGAAACACCTGAACCTAACTGCCTTACCTGACTCTAACTACCTTACCTGTTCCTAACTACCTTACCTGACACACCTGATCCTAACTACCTTACCTGACTCTAACTACCTTACCTGACCCTAACTACCATACCTGACACACCTGATCCTAACTACCTTACCTGTCCCTAACTACATTACCTGACCCTAACTATCTTTACTAACACACCTGACCCTAACTACCTTACCTGACACACCTGACCCTAACTACCTTACCTGACCCCAACTACCTTACCTGACACACCTGAACCTAACTACTTTACCTGAACCTAACTACCTTACCTGACACACCTGATCCTAACTACCTTACCTGACCCTAACTACCTTACCTGACCCTAACTACCTTACCTGACACACCTGACCCTAACTAGCTTACCAGACACACCTGATCCTAACTACCTTACCTGACAAACCTGATCCTAACTACCTTACCTGACCCTAACTACCTTACCTGACACACCTGATCCTAACTACCTTACCTGACCCTAACTTTCTTACCTGAACCTAACTACCTTACCTGACACACCTAAGCCTAACTACCTTACCTGACCCTAACTACCTTTCCTGACACACCTGACCCTAACTACCTTACCTGACACACCTGACCCTAACTACCTTACCTGACCCCAACTACCTTACCTGACCCTAACTACCTTACCTGACACACGTGACCCTAACTACCTTACCTGACACACCTTATCCTAACTACCTTACCTGACCCTAACTACCTTACCTGTCACACCTGACCCTAACAACCTTACCTGACCCTAACTACCTTACCTGACACACCTGACCCTAACTACCTTAGCTGACCCCAACTACCTTACCTGACCCTAACTACCTTCCCTGACACACATCACCCTAACTACCTTACCCGACACACCTTATCCCTAACTACCTTACATGACCCTAAATACCTTACCTGACACACCTGACCCTAACTACCTTACCTGACCCTAATGACCTTACCTGACCCTAACTACCTTACCTGACACACCTGACCCTAACTACCTTACCTGTCACACCTGACCCTAACTACCTTACCTGACCCTAACTACCTTACCTGACCCCAACTATCTTACCTGACCCTAACTACCTTACCTGACACACGTGACCCTAACTACCTTACCTGACACACCTTGCCCTAACTACCTTACCTGACCCTAACTACCTTACCTGACACACCTGACCCTAACTACCTTACCTGACACACCTGACCCTAACTACCTTACCTGACACACCTGACCCTAACTATCTTACCTGACACACCTGACCCTAACTACCTTACCTGACACACCAAACCTAACTACCTTACCTGACCGTAATGACCTTACCTGACCCTAACTATCTTACATGACAAACCTGACCCTAACTACCTTACCTGACACACCTGACCCTAACTATCTTACCTGACACACCTGACCCTAACTACCTTACCTGTCACACCTGACCCTAACTACCTTACCTGACCCTAATGACCTTACCTGACCCTAACTACCTTACCTGACACACCAAAACCTAACTACCTTACCTGACCGTAATGACCTTACCTGACCCTAACTATCTTACCTGACACACCTGACCCTAACTACCTTACCTGACACACCTGACCCTAACTACCTTACCTGACACACCTGACCCTAACTATCTTACCTGACACACCTGACCCTAACTACCTTACCTGACACACCAAACCTAACTACCTTACCTGACCGTAATGACCTTACCTGACCCTAACTATCTTACATGACACACCTGACCCTAACTACCTTACCTGACACACCTGACCCTAACTATCTTACCTGACACACCTGACCCTAACTACCTTACCTGACACACCAAAACCTAACTACCTTACCTGACCCTAATGACCTTACCTGACACTAACTATCTTACCTGACACACCTGACCCTAACTACCTTACCTGACCCTAACTACCTTACCTGACAAACCTGAGCCTAACTACCTTACCTGACCCTAACTACCTTTCCTGACACACCTGACCCTAACTACCTTATCTGACACACCTGACCCTAACAACCTTACCTGCCCCTAACTACCTTACCTGACACAGCTGACCCTAACTACCTTACCTGTCACACCTGATCCTAACTACCTTACCTGACACACCTGATCCTAACTACATTACCTGACCCTAACTACCTTTACTAACACACCTGACCCTAACTACCTTACCTGACACACGTGACCCTAACTACCTTACCTGACACACCTGACCCTAACTACCTTACCTGACCCTAACTACCTTACCTGACACACCTGACCCTGACTACCTTACCTGACCCCAACTACCTTACCTGACACACCTGAACCTAACTACTTTACCTGATCCTAACTACCTTACCTGACAAACCTGACCCTAACTACCTTACCTGACACACCTGGTCTTAACTACCTTACCTGACTCTAACTACCTTACCTGACCCTAACTACCTTACTTGACACACCTGAGCCTAACTACCTTACCTGACCCTAACTACCTTACCTGACCCTAACTACCTTACCTGACACACCTGAACCTAACTACCTTACCTGACACACCTGAGCCTAACTACCTTACCTGACCCTTACTACCTTACCTGACTCTAACTACCTTACCTGACACACCTGATCCTAACTACCTTACCTGACCCTAACTACCTTACCTGACCCTAACTACCTTACCTGACACACCTGACCCTAACTATCTTACCTGACACACCTGACCCTAACTACCTTACCTGACACACCAAACCCTAACTACCTTTCCTGACCCTAATGACCTTACCTGACCCTAACTATCTTACCTGACACACCTGACCCTAACTACCTTACCTGAACCTAACTACCTTACCTGACCATAACTACCTTACCTGACACACCTGAACTTAACTACCTTACCTTACACACCTGACCCTAACTACCTTACCTGACTCTAACTACCTTACCTGATCCTAACTACCTTACCTGACACACCTGACCCTATCTACCTTACCTGAACCTAACTACCTTACCTGACCCTAACTACCTTACTTGACACACCTGATCCTAACTACCTTACCTGACACACCTGACCCTAATTACCTTACCTGACCCTAACTACCTTACCTGACACACCTGACTCTAACTACCTTACTGACACACCTGACCCTAACTACCTTACCTGACACACCTGACCCTAACTACCTTACCTGACCCTAACTACCTTACCTGACGCTAACTACCTTACCTTACCCTAACTACCTTACCTGACACACCTGACTCTAACTACCTTACCTGACACACCTGACCCTAACTACCTTACCTGACACACCTGATCCTAACTACCTTACCTGACCCTAACTACCTTACCTGACTCTAACTACCTTACCTGATCCTAACTACCTTACCTGACACACCTGACCCTAACTAGCTTACCAGACACACCTGATCCTAACTACCTTTCCTGACACTAACTACCTTACCTGAAACACCTGAACCTAACTGCCTTACCTGACTCTAACTACCTTACCTGTTCCTAACTACCTTACCTGACACACCTGATCCTAACTACCTTACCTGACTCTAACTACCTTACCTGACCCTAACTACCATACCTGACACACCTGATCCTAACTACCTTACCTGTCCCTAACTACATTACCTGACCCTAACTATCTTTACTAACACACCTGACCCTAACTACCTTACCTGACACACCTGACCCTAACTACCTTACCTGACCCCAACTACCTTACCTGACACACCTGAACCTAACTACTTTACCTGAACCTAACTACCTTACCTGACACACCTGACCCTAACTACCTTACCTGACCCTAACTACCTTACCTGACCCTAACTACCTTACCTGACACACCTGACCCTAACTAGCTTACCAGACACACCTGATCCTAACTACCTTACCTGACAAACCTGATCCTAACTACCTTACCTGACCCTAACTACCTTACCTGACACACCTGATCCTAACTACCTTACCTGACCCTAACTTTCTTACCTGAACCTAACTACCTTACCTGACACACCTAAGCCTAACTACCTTACCTGACCCTAACTACCTTTCCTGACACACCTGACCCTAACTACCTTACCTGACACACCTGACCCTAACTACCTTACCTGACCCCAACTACCTTACCTGACCCTAACTACCTTACCTGACACACGTGACCCTAACTACCTTACCTGACACACCTTATCCTAACTACCTTACCTGACCCTAACTACCTTACCTGTCACACCTGACCCTAACAACCTTACCTGACCCTAACTACCTTACCTGACACACCTGACCCTAACTACCTTAGCTGACCCCAACTACCTTACCTGACCCTAACTACCTTCCCTGACACACATCACCCTAACTACCTTACCCGACACACCTTATCCCTAACTACCTTACATGACCCTAAATACCTTACCTGACACACCTGACCCTAACTACCTTACCTGACCCTAATGACCTTACCTGACCCTAACTACCTTACCTGACACACCTGACCCTAACTACCTTACCTGTCACACCTGACCCTAACTACCTTACCTGACCCTAACTACCTTACCTGACCCCAACTATCTTACCTGACCCTAACTACCTTACCTGACACACGTGACCCTAACTACCTTACCTGACACACCTTGCCCTAACTACCTTACCTGACCCTAACTACCTTACCTGACACACCTGACCCTAACTACCTTACCTGACACACCTGACCCTAACTACCTTACCTGACACACCTGACCCTAACTATCTTACCTGACACACCTGACCCTAACTACCTTACCTGACACACCAAACCTAACTACCTTACCTGACCGTAATGACCTTACCTGACCCTAACTATCTTACATGACAAACCTGACCCTAACTACCTTACCTGACACACCTGACCCTAACTATCTTACCTGACACACCTGACCCTAACTACCTTACCTGACACACCAAAACCTAACTACCTTACCTGACCGTAATGACCTTACCTGACCCTAACTATCTTACCTGACACACCTGACCCTAACTACCTTACCTGACACACCTGACCCTAACTACCTTACCTGACACACCTGACCCTAACTATCTTACCTGACACACCTGACCCTAACTACCTTACCTGACACACCAAACCTAACTACCTTACCTGACCGTAATGACCTTACCTGACCCTAACTATCTTACATGACACACCTGACCCTAACTACCTTACCTGACACACCTGACCCTAACTATCTTACCTGACACACCTGACCCTAACTACCTTACCTGACACACCAAAACCTAACTACCTTACCTGACCCTAATGACCTTACCTGACACTAACTATCTTACCTGACACACCTGACCCTAACTACCTTACCTGACCCTAACTACCTTACCTGACAAACCTGAGCCTAACTACCTTACCTGACCCTAACTACCTTTCCTGACACACCTGACCCTAACTACCTTATCTGACACACCTGACCCTAACAACCTTACCTGCCCCTAACTACCTTACCTGACACAGCTGACCCTAACTACCTTACCTGTCACACCTGATCCTAACTACCTTACCTGACACACCTGATCCTAACTACATTACCTGACCCTAACTACCTTTACTAACACACCTGACCCTAACTACCTTACCTGACACACGTGACCCTAACTACCTTACCTGACACACCTGACCCTAACTACCTTACCTGACCCTAACTACCTTACCTGACACACCTGACCCTAACTACCTTACCTGACCCCAACTACCTTACCTGACACACCTGAACCTAACTACTTTACCTGACCCAAACTACCTTACCTGACAAACCTGACCCTAACTACCTTACCTGACACACCTGGTCTTAACTACCTTACCTGACTCTAACTACCTTACCTGACCCTAACTACCTTACTTGACACACCTGAGCCTAACTACCTTACCTGACCCTAACTACCTTACCTGACCCTAACTACCTTACCTGACACACCTGAACCTAACTACCTTACCTGACACACCTGATCCTAACTACCTTACCTTACCTTTACCTAACTACCTTAACTGACCCTAACTACCTTACCTGACACACCTGATCCTAACTACCTTACCTGACCCTAACTACCTTACCTGACCCTAACTACCTTACCTGACACACCTAAGCCTAACTACCTTACCTGACCCTAACTACCTTTCCTGACACACCTGACCCTAACTACCTTACCTGACACACCTGACCCTAACTACCTTACCTGACCCCAACTACCTTACCTGACACACGTGACCCTAACTACCTTACCTGACACACCTTACCCTAACTACCTTACGTGACCCTAACTACCTTACCTGTCACACCTGACCCTAACAAACTTACCTGACCCTAACTACCTTACCTGACACACCTGACCCTAACTACCTTACCTGACCCTAACTACCTTACCTGACCCTAACTACCTTACCTGACACACCTGACCCTAACTACCTTACCTGTCACACCTGACCCTAACTACCTTACCTGACCCTAACTACCTTACCTGACACACGTGACCCTAACGACCTTACATGACACACCTTTCCCTAACTACCTTACCTGAACCTAACTACCTTACCTGACCCTAATGACCTTAAATGACCCTAACTACCTTACCTGACACACCTGACCCTAACTACCTTACCTGTCACACCTGACCCTAACTACCTTACTTGACCCTAACTACCTTACCTGATCCCAACTACCTTACCTGACCCTAACTATCTTACCTGACACACGTGACTCTAACTACCTTACCTGACCCTAACTACCTTACCTGACACACCTCACCCTAACTACCTTACCTGACACACCTGACCCTAACTATCTTACCTGACACACCTGACCCTAACTACCTTACCTGACACACCAAACCTAACTACCTTACCTGACCGTAATGACCTTACCTGACCCTAACTATCTTACCTGACACACCTGACCCTAACTACCTTACCTGACACACCTGACCCTAACTATCTTACCTGACACACCTGACCCTAACTACCTTACATGACACACCAAACCCTAACTACCTTACCTGACCCTAACTACCTTACCTGACACACCTGAGCCTAACTACCTTACCTAACCGTAACTACCTTTCCTGACACACCTGAATCTAACTACCTTACCTGACACACCTGACCCTAACAACCTTACCTGCCCCTAACTACCTCACCTGACACAGCTGACCCTAACTACCTTACCTGTCACACCTCGCCCTAACTACCTTACCTGACACACCTGAACCTAACTACATTACCTGACCCTAACTACCTTTACTAACACACCTGACCCTAACTACCTTACCTGACTCCAACTACCTTACCTGACCCTAACTACCTTACCTGACACACCTGACCCTAACTACCTTACCTGACACACCTCACCCTAACTATCTTACCTGACACACCTGACCCTAACTACCTTACCTGACACACCAAACCTAACTACCTTACCTGATCCTAACTACCTTACCTGATCCTAACTACCTTACCTGACACACCTGATCCTAACTACCTTACCTGACCCTAATGACCTTACCTGACCCTAACTACCTTACCTGACACACCAAACCTAACTACCTTACCTGACCGTAATGACCTTACCTGACCCTAACTATCTTACCTGACACACCTGACCCTAACTACCTTACCTGACACACCTGACCCTAACTATCTTACCTGACACACCTGACCCTAACTACCTTACCTGACACACCTGATCCTAACTACCTTACCTGACCCTAATGACCTTACCTGACACTAACTATCTTACCTGACACACCTGACCCTAACTACCTTACCTGACCCTAACTACCTTACCTGACACACCTGACTCTAACTACCTTACCTGACACACCTGACCCTAACTACCTTACCTGACCCTAACTACCTTACCTGACACACCTGACTCTAACTACCTTACCTGACACACCTGACCCTAACTACCTTACCTGACACACCTGACCCTAACCACCTTACCTGACCCTAACTACCTTACTGACCCTAACTACCTTACCTTATCCTAACTACCTTACATGTCACACCTGACTCTAACTACGTTACCTGACACACCTGATCCTAACTACCTTACCTGAACCTAACTACCTTACCTGACCATAAACACCTTACCTGACACACCTGACCCTAACTACCTTACCTGACACACCTACCTAACTACCTTCCCTGACCCTAACTACCTTACCTGACACACATGACCCTAACTACCTTACATGACACACCTGACCCTAACTACCTTACCTGACCCTAACTACCTTACCTGAACCTAATGACCTTACCTGACACACCTGAACCTAACTACCTTACCTGACACACCTGACCCTAACTACCTTACCTGACCCTAACTACCTTACCTGACCCTAACTACCTTACCTGACACACATGACCCTAACTACCTTACCTGACACACCTGACCCTAACTATCTTACCTGACACACCTGACCCTAACTACCTTACCTGACCCTAACTACCTTACCTGACACACCTGACCCTAACTACTTTACCTTACCCTAACAACCTTACCTGACACACCTGACCCTAACTACCTTACCTGTCACACCTGTCCCTAACTACCTTACCTGATCCTAACTACCTTACCTGACCCTAACTACCTTACCTCACAAACCTGACCCTAACTACCTTACCTGACAAACCTGACCCTAACTATCTTACCTGACACACCTGACCCTAACTACCTTACCTGACACACCTGACCCTAACTACCTTACCTGACCCTAACTACTTTACCTTACCCTAACTACCTTACCTGACACACCTGCCCCTAACTACCTTACCTGACCCTAACTACTTTACCTGACCCTAACTACCTTACCTGACACACCTGACCCTAACTACCTTACCTGACCCTAACTACTTTACCTGACCCTAACTACCTTACCAGTCACACCTGACCCTAACTACCTTACCTGACCCTAACTACCTTACCTGACAAACCTGACCCTAACTACCTTACCTGACAAACCTGACCCTAACTATCTTACCTGACACACCTGACCCTAACTACCTTACCTGACACACCTGACCCTAACAACCTTACCTGACCCTAACTACCTTACCTGAACCTAACTACCTTACCTGACCCTAATGACCTTACCTGACACACCTGAACCTAACTTCCTTACCTGACACACCTGAACCTAACTACCTTACCTGACCCTAACTACCTTCCCTGACCCTAACTACCTTACCTGACACACATGACCCTAACTACCTTACCTGACACACCTGACCCTAACTATCTTACCTGACACACCTGACCCTAACTACCTTACCTGACCCTAACTACCTTACCTGACACACCTGACCCTAACTACTTTACCTTACCCTAACATCCTTACCTGACACACCTGACCCTAACTACCTTACCTGTCACACCTGTCCCTAACTACCTTACCTGATCCTAACTACCTTACCTGACCCTAACTACCTTACCTCACAAACCTGACCCTAACTAACTTACCTGACAAACCTGACCCTAACTATCTTACCTGACACACCTGACCCTAACTACCTTACCTGACACACCTGACCCTAACTACCTTACCTGACCCTAACTACTTTACCTTACCCTAACTACCTTACCTGACACACCTGCCCCTAACTACCTTACCTGACCCTAACTACTTTACCTGACCCTAACTACCATACCTGACACACCTGATCCTAACTACCTTACCTGTCCCTAACTACATTACCTGACCCTAACTATCTTTACTAACACACCTGACCCTAACTACCTTACCTGACACACCTGACCCTAACTACCTTACCTGACCCCAACTACCTTACCTGACCCTAACTACCTTACCTGACACACGTGACCCTAACTACCTTACCTGACACACCTTATCCTAACTACCTTACCTGACCCTAACTACCTTACCTGTCACACCTGACCCTAACAACCTTACCTGACCCTAACTACCTTACCTGACACACCTGACCCTAACTACCTTAGCTGACCCCAACTACCTTACCTGACCCTAACTACCTTCCCTGACACACATGACCCTAACTACCTTACCCGACACACCTTTCCCTAACTACCTTACATGACCCTAAATACCTTACCTGACACACCTGACCCTAACTACCTTACCTGACCCTAATGACCTTACCTGACCCTAACTACCTTACCTGACACACCTGACCCTAACTACCTTACCTGTCACACCTGACCCTAACTACCTTACCTGACCCTAACTACCTTACCTGACCCCAACTATCTTACCTGACCCTAACTACCTTACCTGACACACGTGACTCTAACTACCTTACCTGACACACCTTGCCCTAACTACCTTACCTGATCCTAACTACCTTACCTGACACACCTGACCCTAACTACCTTACCTGACACACCTGACCCTAACTACCTTACCTGACACACCTGACCCTAACTATCTTACCTGACACACCTGACCCTAACTACCTTACCTGACACACCAAACCTAACTACCTTACCTGACCGTAATGACCTTACCTGACCCTAACTATCTTACATGACACACCTGACCCTAACTACCTTACCTGACACACCTGACCCTAACTATCTTACCTGACACACCTGACCCTAACTACCTTACCTGACACACCAAAACCTAACTACCTTACCTGACCGTAATGACCTTACCTGACCCTAACTATCTTACCTGACACACCTGACCCTAACTACCTTACCTGACACACCTGACCCTAACTACCTTACCTGACACACCTGACCCTAACTATCTTACCTGACACACCTGACCCTAACTACCTTACCTGACACACCAAACCTAACTACCTTACCTGACCGTAATGACCTTACCTGACCCTAACTATCTTACATGACACACCTGACCCTAACTACCTTACCTGACACACCTGACCCTAACTATCTTACCTGACACACCTGACCCTAACTACCTTACCTGACACACCAAAACCTAACTACCTTACCTGACCCTAATGACCTTACCTGACACTAACTATCTTACCTGACACACCTGACCCTAACTACCTTACCTGACCCTAACTACCTTACCTGACAAACCTGAGCCTAACTACCTTACCTGACCCTAACTACCTTTCCTGACACACCTGACCCTAACTACCTTATCTGACACACCTGACCCTAACAACCTTACCTGCCCCTAACTACCTTACCTGACACAGCTGACCCTAACTACCTTACCTGTCACACCTGATCCTAACTACCTTACCTGACACACCTGATCCTAACTACATTACCTGACCCTAACTACCTTTACTAACACACCTGACCCTAACTACCTTACCTGACACACGTGACCCTAACTACCTTACCTGACACACCTGACCCTAACTACCTTACCTGACCCTAACTACCTTACCTGACACACCTGACCCTAACTACCTTACCTGACCCCAACTACCTTACCTGACACACCTGAACCTAACTACTTTACCTGACCCTAACTACCTTACCTGACAAACCTGACCCTAACTACCTTACCTGACACACCTGGTCTTAACTACCTTACCTGACTCTAACTACCTTACCTGACCCTAACTACCTTACTTGACACACCTGAGCCTAACTACCTTACCTGACCCTAACTACCTTACCTGACCCTAACTACCTTACCTGACACACCTGAACCTAACTACCTTACCTGACACACCTGATCCTAACTACCTTACCTTACCTGTACCTAACTACCTTACCTGACCCTAACTACCTTACCTGACACACCTGATCCTAACTACCTTACCTGACCCTAACTACCTTACCTGACCCTAACTACCTTACCTGACACACCTAAGCCTAACTACCTTACCTGACCCTAACTACCTTTCCTGACACACCTGACCCTAACTACCTTACCTGACACACCTGACCCTAACTACCTTACCTGACCCCAACTACCTTACCTGACACACGTGACCCTAACTACCTTACCTGACACACCTTACCCTAACTACCTTACGTGACCCTAACTACTTTACCTGTCACACCTGACCCTAACAAACTTACCTGACCCTAACTACCTTACCTGACACACCTGACCCTAACTACCTTACCTGACCCTAACTACCTTACCTGACCCTAACTACCTTACCTGACACACCTGACACTAACTACCTTACCTGTCACACCTGACCCTAACTACCTTACCTGACCCTAACTACCTTACCTGACACACGTGACCCTAACGACCTTACATGACACACCTTTCCCTAACTACCTTACCTGAACCTAACTACCTTACCTGACCCTAATGACCTTAAATGACCCTAACTACCTTACCTGACACACCTGACCCTAACTACCTTACCTGTCACACCTGACCCTAACTACCTTACCTGACCCTAACTACCTTACCTGACCCCAACTACCTTACCTGACCCTAACTATCTTACCTGACACACGTGACTCTAACTACCTTACCTGACACACCTTGACCTAACTACCTTACCTGACCCTAACTACCTTACCTGACACACCTCACCCTAACTACCTTACCTGACACACCTGACCCTAACTATCTTACCTGACACACCTGACCCTAACTACCTTACCTGACACACCAAACCTAACTACCTTACCTGACCGTAATGACCTTACCTGACCCTAACTATCTTACCTGACACACCTGACCCTAACTACCTTACCTGACACACCTGACCCTAACTATCTTACCTGACACACCTGAGCCTAACTACCTTACATGACACACCAAACCCTAACTACCTTACCTGACCCTAACTACCTTACCTGACACACCTGAGCCTAACTACCTTACCTAACCGTAACTACCTTTCCTGACACACCTGAATCTAACTACCTTACCTGACACACCTGACCCTAACAACCTTACCTGCCCCTAACTACCTTACCTGACACAGCTGACCCTAACTACCTTACCTGTCACACCTCGCCCTAACTACCTTACCTGACACACCTGAACCTAACTACATTACCTGACCCTAACTACCTTTACTAACACACCTGACCCTAACTACCTTACCTGACTCCAACTACCTTACCTAACCCTAACTACCTTACCTGACACACCTGACCCTAACTACCTTACCTGACACACCTGACCCTAACTATCTTACCTGACACACCTGACCCTAACTACCTTACCTGACACACCAAACCTAACTACCTTACCTGACCCTAACTACCTTACCTGACCCTAACTACCTTACCTGACACACCTGATCCTAACTACCTTACCTGACCCTAATGACCTTACCTGACCCTAACTACCTTACCTGACACACCAAACCTAACTACCTTACCTGACCGTAATGACCTTACCTGACCCTAACTATCTTACCTGACACACCTGACCCTAACTACCTTACCTGACACACCTGACCCTAACTATCTTACCTGACACACCTGACCCTAACTACCTTACATGACACACCTGATCCTAACTACCTTACCTGACCCTAATGACCTTACCTGACACTAACTATCTTACCTGACACACCTGACCCTAACTACCTTACCTGACCCTAACTACCTTACCTGACACACCTGACTCTAACTACCTTACCTGACACACCTGACCCTAACTACCTTACCTGACCCTAACTACCTTACCTGACACACCTGACTCTAACTACCTTACCTGACACACCTGACCCTAACTACCTTACCTGACACACCTGACCCTAACCACCTTACCTGACCCTAACTACCTTACTGACCCTAACTACCTTACCTTATCCTAACTACCTTACATGTCACACCTGACTCTAACTACGTTACCTGACACACCTGATCCTAACTACCTTACCTGAACCTAACTACCTTACCTGACCATAAACACCTTACCTGACACACCTGACCCTAACTACCTTCCCTGACACACCTACCTAACTACCTTCCCTGACCCTAACTACCTTACC
Organism: Salmo salar; assembly: GCF_965601325.2. Lineage (NCBI taxonomy): Eukaryota > Metazoa > Chordata > Actinopteri > Salmoniformes > Salmonidae > Salmo > Salmo salar. The sequence continues at coordinate 4,980,031 of NC_138293.1, read as the reverse complement.
TGACACACATGACCCTAACTACCTTACATGACACACCTGACCCTAACTACCTTACCTGACCCTAACTACCTTACCTGAACCTAATGACCTTACCTGACACACCTGAACCTAACTACCTTACCTGACACACCTGACCCTAACTACCTTACCTGACCCTAATGACCTTAAATGACCCTAACTACCTTACCTGACACACCTGACCCTAACTACCTTACCTGTCACACCTGACCCTAACTACCTTACCTGACCCTAACTACCTTACCTGACCCCAACTACCTTACCTGACCCTAACTATCTTACCTGAAACACGTGACTCTAACTACCTTACCTGACACACCTTGACCTAACTACCTTACCTGACCCTAACTACCTTACCTGACACACCTCACCCTAACTACCTTACCTGACACACCTGACCCTAACTATCTTACCTGACACACCTGACCCTAACTACCTTACCTGACACACCAAACCTAACTACCTTACCTGACCGTAATGACCTTACCTGACCCTAACTATCTTACCTGACACACCTGACCCTAACTACCTTACCTGACACACCTGACCCTAACTATCTTACCTGACACACCTGATCCTAACTACCTTACATGACACACCAAACCCTAACTACCTTACCTGACCCTAACTACCTTACCTGACACACCTGAGCCTAACTACCTTACCTAACCGTAACTACCTTTCCTGACACACCTGAATCTAACTACCTTACCTGACACACCTGACCCTAACAACCTTACCTGCCCCTAACTACCTTACCTGACACAGCTGACCCTAACTACCTTACCTGTCACACCTCGCCCTAACTACCTTACCTGACACACCTGAACCTAACTACATTACCTGAACCTAACTACCTTTACTAACACACCTGACCCTAACTACCTTACCTGACTCCAACTACCTTACCTGACCCTAACTACCTTACCTGACACACCTGACCCTAACTACCTTACCTGACACACCTGACCCTAACTATCTTACCTGACACACCTGACCCTAACTACCTTACCTGACACACCAAACCTAACTACCTTACCTGACCCTAACTACCTTACCTGACCCTAACTACCTTACCTGACACACCTGATCCTAACTACCTTACCTGACCCTAATGACCTTACCTGACCCTAACTACCTTACCTGACACACCAAACCTAACTACCTTACCTGACCGTAATGACCTTACCTGACCCTAACTATCTTATCTGACACACCTGACCCTAACTACCTTACCTGACACACCTGACCCTAACTATCTTACCTGACACACCTGACCCTAACTACCTTACATGACACACCTGATCCTAACTACCTTACCTGACCCTAATGACCTTACCTGACACTAACTATCTTACCTGACACACCTGACCCTAACTACCTTACCTGACCCTAACTACCTTACCTGACACACCTGACTCTAACTACCTTACCTGACACACCTGACCCTAACTACCTTACCTGACCCTAACTACCTTACCTGACACACCTGACTCTAACTACCTTACCTGACACACCTGACCCTAACTACCTTACCTGACACACCTGACCCTAACCACCTTACCTGACCCTAACTACCTTACTGACCCTAACTACCTTACCTTATCCTAACTACCTTACATGTCACACCTGACTCTAACTACGTTACCTGACACACCTGATCCTAACTACCTTACCTGAACCTAACTACCTTACCTGACCATAAACACCTTACCTGACACACCTGACCCTAACTACCTTACCTGACACACCTACCTAACTACCTTCCCTGACCCTAACTACCTTACCTGACACACATGACCCTAACTACCTTACATGACACACCTGACCCTAACTACCTTACCTGACCCTAACTACCTTACCTGAACCTAATGACCTTACCTGACACACCTGAACCTAACTACCTTACCTGACACACCTGACCCTAACTACCTTACCTGACCCTAATGACCTTACCTGACACACCTGAACCTAACTACCTTACCTGACACACCTGACCCTAACTACCTTACCTGACCCTAACTACCTTACCTGACACACATGACCCTAACTACCTTACCTGACACACCTGACCCTAACTATCTTACCTGACACACCTGAACCTAACTACCTTACCTGACACACCTGACCCTAACTACCTTACCTGACCCTAACTACCTTACCTGACCCTAACTACCTTACCTGACACACCTGACCCTAACTACTTTACCTTACCCTAACAACCTTACCTGACACACCTGACCCTAACTACCTTACCTGTCACACCTGTCCCTAACTACCTTACCTGATCCTAACTACCTTACCTGACCCTAACTACCTTACCTCACAAACCTGACCCTAACTACCTTACCTGACAAACCTGACCCTAACTATCTTACCTGACACACCTGACCCTAACTACCTTACCTGACACACCTGACCCTAACTACCTTACCTGACCCTAACTACTTTACCTTACCCTAACTACCTTACCTGACACACCTGCCCCTAACTACCTTACCTGACCCTAACTACATTACCTGACCCTAACTACCTTACCTGACACACCTGACCCTAACTACCTTACCTGACCCTAACTACTTTACCTGACCCTAACTACCTTACCAGTCACACCTGACCCTAACTACCTTACCTGACCCTAACTACCTTACCTGACAAACCTGACCCTAACTACCTTACCTGACAAACCTGACCCTAACTATCTTACCTGACACACCTGACCCTAACTACCTTACCTGACACACCTGACCCTAACAACCTTACCTGACCCTAACTACCTTACCTGAACCTAACTACCTTACCTGACCCTAATGACCTTACCTGACACACCTGAACCTAACTACCTTACCTGACACACCTGTCCCTAACTACCTTACCTGACCCTAACTACCTTACCTGACCCTAACTACCTTACCTGACACACATGACCCTAACTACCTTACCTGACACACCTGACCCTAACTATCTTACCTGACACACCTGACCCTAACTACCTTACCTGACCCTAACTACCTTACCTGACACACCTGACCCTAACTACTTTACCTTACCCTAACATCCTTACCTGACACACCTGACCCTAACTACCTTACCTGTCACACCTGTCCCTAACTACCTTACCTGATCCTAACTACCTTACCTGACCCTAACTACCTTACCTCACAAACCTGACCCTAACTACCTTACCTGACAAACCTGACCCTAACTATCTTACCTGACACACCTGACCCTAACTACCTTACCTGACACACCTGACCCTAACTACCTTACCTGACCCTAACTACTTTACCTTACCCTAACTACCTTACCTGACACACCTGCCCCTAACTACCTTACCTGACCCTAACTACTTTACCTGACCCTAACTACCTTACCTGACACACCTGACCCTAACTACCTTACCTGACCCTAACTACTTTACCTGACCCTAACTACCTTACCAGTCACACCTGACCCTAACTACCTTACCTGACCCTAACTACCTTACCTGACAAACCTGACCCTAACTACCTTACCTGACAAACCTGACCCTAACTATCTTACCTGACACACCTGACCCTAACTACCTTACCTGGCACACCTGACCCTAACAACCTTACCTGACCCTAACTACCTTACCTGAACCTAACTACCTTACCTGACCATATCTACCTTACCTGACACACCTGACCCTAACTACCTTACCTGACACACCTGAACCTAACTACCTTACCTGACACACCTGGCCCTAACTACCTTACCTGACACACCTGAACCTAACTACCTTACCTGACCCTAACTACCTTACCTGACACACCTGACTCTACCTACCTTACCTGACCCTAACTACCTTACCTGACCCTAACTACCTTACCTGATCCTAACTACCTTACCTGACACACCTGACTCTAACTACCTTACCTGACCCTAACTACCTTACCTGACCCTAACTACCTTACCTGACCCTAACTACCTTACCTGACACACCTGACCCTAACTACCTTACCTGACACAGCTGACCCTACCTACCTTACCTGACACACCTGACCCTAACTACCTTACCTGACACACCTGATCCTAACTACCTTACCTGACTCTAACTACCTTACCTGACACACCTGACCCTAATTACCTTACCTGACACACCTGACCCTAACTACCTTACCTGAACCTAACTACCTTACCTGACACACCTGATCCTAACTACCTTACCTGACACACCTGACCCTAACTACCTTACCTGACGCACCTGACCCTAACTACCTTACCTGACACACCTGACCCTAACTACCTTACCTGACCCTAACTACCTTACCTGACCCCAACTATCTTACCTGTCATACCTGACCCTAACTACCTTACCTGATCCTAACTACCTTACCTGACACACCTGATCCTAACTACCTTACCTGACACACCTGACCCTAACTACCTTACCTGACACACCTGACCCTAACTACCTTACCTGACACACCTGACCCTAACTACCTTACCTGACCCTAACTACCTTACCTGACCCCAACTATCTTACCTGTCACACCTGACCCTAACTACCTTACCTGACCCTAACTACCTTACCTGACCCCAACTACCTTACCTGACCCTAACTATCTTACCTGACACACGTGACTCTAACTACCTTACCTGACACACCTTGACCTAACTACCTTACCTGACCCTAACTACCTTACCTGGCACACCTCACCCTAACTACCTTACCTGACACACCTGACCCTAACTATCTTACCTGACACACCTGACCCTAACTACCTTACCTGACACACCAAACCTAACTACCTTACCTGACCGTAATGACCTTACCTGACCCTAACTATCTTACCTGACACACCTGACCCTAACTACCTTATCTGAACCTAACTACCTTACCTGACCCTAACTACCTTACCTTACACACCTGACCCTAACTACCTTACCTGACACACCTGACCCTAACTATCTTACCTGACACACCTGAACCTAACTACCTTACATGACACACCAAACCCTAACTACCTTACCTGACCCTAACTACCTTACCTGACACACCTGAGCCTAACTACCTTACCTAACCCTAACTACCTTTCCTGACACACCTGAACCTAACTACCTTACCTGACACACCTGACCCTAACAACCTTACCTGCCCCTAACTACCTTACCTGACACAGCTGACCCTAACTACCTTACCTGTCACACCTCGCCCTAACTACCTTACCTGACACACCTGAACCTAACTACATTACCTGACCCTAACTACCTTTACTAACACACCTGACCCTAACTACCTTACCTGACTCCAACTACCTTACCTGACCCTAACTACCTTACCTGACACACCTGACCCTAACTACCTTACCTGACACACCTGACCCTAACTATCTTACCTGACACACCTGACCCTAACTACCTTACCTGACACACCAAACCTAACTACCTTACCTGACCGTAATGACCTTACCTGACCCTAACTATCTTACCTGACACACCTGACCCTAACTACCTTACCTGACACACCTGACCCTAACTATCTTACCTGACACACCTGACCCTAACTACCTTACCTGACACCTGATCCTAACTACCTTACCTGACCCTAATGACCTTACCTGACACTAACTATCTTACCTGACACACCTGACCCTAACTACCTTACCTGACCCTAACTACCTTACCTGACACACCTGACTCTAACTACCTTACCTGACACACCTGACCCTAACTACCTTACCTGACCCTAACTACCTTACCTGACACACCTGACTCTAACTACCTTACCTGACACACCTGACCCTAACTACCTTACCTGACACACCTGACCCTAACCACCTTACCTGACCCTAACTACCTTACTGGCCCTAACTACCTTACCTTATCCTAACTACCTTACATGTCACACCTGACTCTAACTACCTTACCTGACACACCTGATCCTAACTACCTTACCTGAACCTAACTACCTTACCTGACCATAAACACCTTACCTGACACACCTGACCCTAACTACCTTACCTGACACACATGATCCTAACTACCTTACCTGAACCTAATGACCTTACCTGACACACCTGAACCTAACTACCTTACCTGACACACCTGACCCTAACTACCTTACCTGACCCTAATGACCTTACCTGACACACCTGAACCTAACTACCTTACCTGACACACCTGACCCTAACTACCTTACCTGACCCTAACTACCTTACCTGACACACATGACCCTAACTACCTTACCTGACACACCTGACCCTAACTATCTTACCTGACACACCTGACCCTAACTACCTTACCTGACCCTAACTACCTTACCTGACACACCTGACCCTAACTACTTTACCTTACCCTAACAACCTTACCTGACACACCTGACCCTAACTACCTTACCTGTCACACCTGTCCCTAACTACCTTACCTGATCCTAACTACCTTACCTGACCCTAACTACCTTACCTCACAAACCTGACCCTAACTACCTTACCTGACAAACCTGAACCTAACTATCTTACCTGACACACCTGACCCTAACTACCTTACCTGACACACCTGACCCTAACTACCTTACCTGACCCTAACTACTTTACCTTACCCTAACTACCTTACCTGACACACCTGCCCCTAACTACCTTACCTGACCCTAACTACTTTACCTGACCCTAACTACCTTACCTGACACACCTGACCCTAACTACCTTACCTGACCCTAACTACTTTACCTGACCCTAACTACCTTACCTGACACACCTGAACTTAACTACCTTACCTTACACACCTGACCCTAACTACCTTACCTGACTCTAACTACCTTACCTGAACCTAACTACCTTACCTGACACACCTGACCCTATCTACCTTACCTGAACCTAACTACCTTACCTGACTCTAACTACCTTACCTGACACACCTGATCCTAACTACCTTACCTGACACACCTGACCCTAATGACCTTACCTGACCCTAACTATCTTACCTGACACACCTGACCCTAACTACCTTACCTGACACACCTGACCCTAACTATCTTACCTGACACACCTGACCCTAACTACATTACCTGACACACCTGACCCTAACTATCTTACCTGACACACCTGAACCTAACTACCTTTCCTGACCCTAATGACCTTACCTGACCCTAACTATCTTACCTGACACACCTGACCCTAACTACCTTACCTGAACCTAACTACCTTACCTGACCCTAACTACCTTACCTGACACACCTGAACTTAACTACCTTACCTTACACACCTGACCCTAACTACCTTACCTGACTCTAACTACCTTACCTGATCCTAACTACCTTACCTGACACACCTGACCCTATCTACCTTACCTGAACCTAACTACCTTACCTGACTCTAACTACCTTACCTGACACACCTGATCCTAACTACCTTACCTGACACACCTTACCCTAACTACCTTACCTGACCCTAACTACCTTACCTGACAAACCTGACCCTAACTACCTTACCTGACAAACCTGACCCTAACTATCTTACCTGACACACCTGACCCTAACTACCTTACCTGGCACACCTGACCCTAACAACCTTACCTGACCCTAACTACCTTACCTGAACCTAACTACCTTACCTGACCATATCTACCTTACCTGACACACCTGACCCTAACTACCTTACCTGACACACCTGAACCTAACTACCTTACCTGACACACCTGGCCCTAACTACCTTACCTGACACACCTGAACCTAACTACCTTACCTGACCCTAACTACCTTACCTGACACACCTGACTCTACCTACCTTACCTGACCCTAACTACCTTACCTGACCCTAACTACCTTACCTGATCCTAACTACCTTACCTGACACACCTGACTCTAACTACCTTACCTGACCCTAACTACCTTACCTGACCCTAACTACCTTACCTGACCCTAACTACCTTACCTGACACACCTGACCCTAACTACCTTACCTGACACAGCTGACCCTACCTACCTTACCTGACACACCTGACCCTAACTACCTTACCTGACACACCTGATCCTAACTACCTTACCTGACTCTAACTACCTTACCTGACACACCTGACCCTAATTACCTTACCTGACACACCTGACCCTAACTACCTTACCTGAACCTAACTACCTTACCTGACACACCTGATCCTAACTACCTTACCTGACACACCTGACCCTAACTACCTTACCTGACGCACCTGACCCTAACTACCCTACCTGACACACCTGACCCTAACTACCTTACCTGACCCTAACTACCTTACCTGACCCCAACTATCTTACCTGTCATACCTGACCCTAACTACCTTACCTGATCCTAACTACCTTACCTGACACACCTGATCCTAACTACCTTACCTGACACACCTGACCCTAACTACCTTACCTGACACACCTGACCCTAACTACCTTACCTGACACACCTGACCCTAACTACCTTACCTGACCCTAACTACCTTACCTGACCCCAACTATCTTACCTGTCACACCTGACCCTAACTACCTTACCTGACCCTAACTACCTTACCTGACCCCAACTACCTTACCTGACCCTAACTATCTTACCTGACACACGTGACTCTAACTACCTTACCTGACACACCTTGACCTAACTACCTTACCTGACCCTAACTACCTTACCTGGCACACCTCACCCTAACTACCTTACCTGACACACCTGACCCTAACTATCTTACCTGACACACCTGACCCTAACTACCTTACCTGACCCTAACTACCTTACCTGACACACCAAACCTAACTACCTTACCTGACCGTAATGACCTTACCTGACCCTAACTATCTTACCTGACACACCTGACCCTAACTACCTTATCTGACCCTAACTACCTTACCTGACCCTAACTACCTTACCTTACACACCTGACCCTAACTACCTTACCTGACACACCTGACCCTAACTATCTTACCTGACACACCTGAACCTAACTACCTTACATGACACACCAAACCCTAACTACCTTACCTGACCCTAACTACCTTACCTGACACACCTGAGCCTAACTACCTTACCTAACCCTAACTACCTTTCCTGACACACCTGAACCTAACTACCTTACCTGACACACCTGACCCTAACAACCTTACCTGCCCCTAACTACCTTACCTGACACAGCTGACCCTAACTACCTTACCTGTCACACCTCGCCCTAACTACCTTACCTGACACACCTGAACCTAACTACATTACCTGACCCTAACTACCTTTACTAACACACCTGACCCTAACTACCTTACCTGACTCCAACTACCTTACCTGACCCTAACTACCTTACCTGACACACCTGACCCTAACTACCTTACCTGACACACCTGACCCTAACTATCTTACCTGACACACCTGACCCTAACTACCTTACCTGACACACCAAACCTAACTACCTTACCTGACCGTAATGACCTTACCTGACCCTAACTATCTTACCTGACACACCTGACCCTAACTACCTTACCTGACACACCTGACCCTAACTATCTTACCTGACACACCTGACCCTAACTATCTTACCTGACACACCTGACCCTAACTACCTTACCTGACCCTAATGACCTTACCTGACACTAACTATCTTACCTGACACACCTGACCCTAACTACCTTACCTGACCCTAACTACCTTACCTGACACACCTGACTCTAACTACCTTACCTGACACACCTGACCCTAACTACCTTACCTGACCCTAACTACCTTACCTGACACACCTGACTCTAACTACCTTACCTGACACACCTGACCCTAACTACCTTACCTGACACACCTGACCCTAACCACCTTACCTGACCCTAACTACCTTACTGACCCTAACTACCTTACCTTATCCTAACTACCTTACATGTCACACCTGACTCTAACTACCTTACCTGACACACCTGATCCTAACTACCTTACCTGAACCTAACTACCTTACCTGACCATAAACACCTTACCTGACACACCTGACCCTAACTACCTTACCTGACACACATGATCCTAACTACCTTACCTGAACCTAATGACCTTACCTGACACACCTGAACCTAACTACCTTACCTGACACACCTGACCCTAACTACCTTACCTGACCCTAACTACCTTACCTGACCCTAATGACCTTACCTGACACACCTGAACCTAACTACCTTACCTGACACACCTGACCCTAACTACCTTACCTGACCCTAACTACCTTACCTGACCCTAACTACCTTACCTGACACACATGACCCTAACTACCTTACCTGACACACCTGACCCTAACTATCTTACCTGACACACCTGACCCTAACTACCTTACCTGACCCTAACTACCTTACCTGACACACCTGACCCTAACTACTTTACCTTACCCTAACAACCTTACCTGACACACCTGACCCTAACTACCTTACCTGTCACACCTGTCCCTAACTACCTTACCTGATCCTAACTACCTTACCTGACCCTAACTACCTTACCTCACAAACCTGACACTAACTACCTTACCTGACAAACCTGAACCTAACTATCTTACCTGACACACCTGACCCTAACTACCTTACCTGACACACCTGACCCTAACTACCTTACCTGACCCTAACTACTTTACCTTACCCTAACTACCTTACCTGACACACCTGCCCCTAACTACCTTACCTGACCCTAACTACTTTACCTGACCCTAACTACCTTACCTGACACACCTGACCCTAACTACCTTACCTGACCCTAACTACTTTACCTGACCCTAACTACCTTACCTGACACACCTGAACTTAACTACCTTACCTTACACACCTGACCCTAACTACCTTACCTGACTCTAACTACCTTACCTGAACCTAACTACCTTACCTGACACACCTGACCCTATCTACCTTACCTGAACCTAACTACCTTACCTGACTCTAACTACCTTACCTGACACACCTGATCCTAACTACCTTACCTGACACACCTGACCCTAATGACCTTACCTGACCCTAACTATCTTACCTGACACACCTGACCCTAACTACCTTACCTGACACACCTGACCCTAACTATCTTACCTGACACACCTGACCCTAACTACATTACCTGACACACCTGACCCTAACTATCTTACCTGACACACCTGAACCTAACTACCTTTCCTGACCCTAATGACCTTACCTGACCCTAACTATCTTACCTGACACACCTGACCCTAACTACCTTACCTGAACCTAACTACCTTACCTGACCCTAACTACCTTACCTGACACACCTGAACTTAACTACCTTACCTTACACACCTGACCCTAACTACCTTACCTGACTCTAACTACCTTACCTGAACCTAACTACCTTACCTGACACACCTGACCCTATCTACCTTACCTGAACCTAACTACCTTACCTGACTCTAACTACCTTACCTGACACACCTGATCCTAACTACCTTACCTGACACACCTGACCCTAATTACCTTACCTGACCCTAACTACCTTACCTGACACACCTGACTCTAACTACCTTACTGACACACCTGACCCTAACTACCTTACCTGACACACCTGACCCTAACTACCTTACCTGACCCTAACTACCTTACCTGACGCTAACTACCTTACCTAACCCTAACTACCTTACCTGACACACCTGACTCTAACTACCTTACCTGACACACCTGACCCTAACTACCTTACCTGACACACCTGACCCTAACTACCTTACCTGACCCTAACTACCTTACCTGACTCTAACTACCTTACCTGATCCTAACTACCTTACCTGACACACCTGACCCTAACTAGCTTACCAGACACACCTGATCCTAACTACCTTTCCTGACACTAACTACCTTACCTGAAACACCTGACCCTAACTGCCTTACCTGACTCTAACTACCTTACCTGTTCCTAACTACCTTACCTGACACACCTGATCCTAACTACCTTACCTGACACACCTGACCCTAACTACCTTACCTGACCCCAACTACCTTACCTGACACACCTGAACCTAACTACTATACCTGAACCTAACTACCTTACCTGACACACCTGTCCCTAACTACCTTACCTGACCCTTACTACCTTACCTGACTCTAACTACCTTACCTGACACACCTGATCCTAACTACCTTACCTGACCCTAACTACCTTACCTGACCCTAACTACCTTACCTGACACACCTGACCCTAACTATCTTACCTGACACACCTGACCCTAACTACCTTACCTGACACACCAAACCCTAACTACCTTTCCTGACCCTAATGACCTTACCTGACCCTAACTATCTTACCTGACACACCTGACCCTAACTACCTTACCTGAACCTAACTACCTTACCTGACCATAACTACCTTACCTGACACACCTGAACTTAACTACCTTACCTTACACACCTGACCCTAACTACCTTACCTGACTCTAACTACCTTACCTGATCCTAACTACCTTACCTGACACACCTGACCCTATCTACCTTACCTGAACCTAACTACCTTACCTGACCCTAACTACCTTACCTGACACACCTGATCCTAACTACCTTACCTGACACACCTGACCCTAATTACCTTACCTGACCCTAACTACCTTACCTGACACACCTGACTCTAACTACCTTACTGACACACCTGACCCTAACTACCTTACCTGACACACCTGACCCTAACTACCTTACCTGACCCTAACTACCTTACCTGACGCTAACTACCTTACCTTACCCTAACTACCTTACCTGACACACCTGACTCTAACTACCTTACCTGACACACCTGACCCTAACTACCTTACCTGACACACCTGACCCTAACTACCTTACCTGACCCTAACTACCTTACCTGACTCTAACTACCTTACCTGATCCTAACTACCTTACCTGACACACCTGACCCTAACTAGCTTACCAGACACACCTGATCCTAACTACCTTTCCTGACACTAACTACCTTACCTGAAACACCTGACCCTAACTGCCTTACCTGACTCTAACTACCTTACCTGTTCCTAACTACCTTACCTGACACACCTGATCCTAACTACCTTACCTGACCCTAACTACCTTACCTGACTCTAACTACCTTACCTGACCCTAACTACCATACCTGACACACCTGATCCTAACTACCTTACCTGTCCCTAACTACATTACCTGACCCTAACTACCTTTACTAACACACCTGATCCTAACTACCTTACCTGACTCCAACTACCTTACCTGATCCTAACTACCTTACCTGACACACCTGACCCTAACTACCTTACCTGACCCCAACTACCTTACCTGACACACCTGAACCTAACTACTATACCTGAACCTAACTACCTTACCTGACACACCTGACCCTAACTACCTTACCTGACCCTTACTACCTTACCTGACTCTAACTACCTTACCTGACACACCTGATCCTAACTACCTTACCTGACCCTAACTACCTTACCTGACCCTAACTACCTTACCTGACACACCTGACCCTAACTATCTTACCTGACACACCTGACCCTAACTACCTTACCTGACACACCAAACCCTAACTACCTTTCCTGACCCTAATGACCTTACATGACCCTAACTATCTTACCTGACACACCTGACCCTAACTACCTTACCTGAACCTAACTACCTTACCTGACCATAACTACCTTACCTGACACACCTGAACTTAACTACCTTACCTTACACACCTGACCCTAACTACCTTACCTGACTCTAACTACCTTACCTGATCCTAACTACCTTACCTGACACACCTGATCCTATCTACCTTACCTGAACCTAACTACCTTACCTGACCCTAACTACCTTACTTGACACACCTGATCCTAACTACCTTACCTGACACACCTGACCCTAATTACCTTACCTGACCCTAACTACCTTACCTGACACACCTGACTCTAACTACCTTACTGACACACCTGACCCTAACTACCTTACCTGACACACCTGACCCTAACTACCTTACCTGACCCTAACTACCTTACCTGACGCTAACTACCTTACCTTACCCTAACTACCTTACCTGACACACCTGACTCTAACTACCTTACCTGACACACCTGACCCTAACTACCTTACCTGACACACCTGATCCTAACTACCTTACCTGACCCTAACTACCTTACCTGACTCTAACTACCTTACCTGATCCTAACTACCTTACCTGACACACCTGACCCTAACTAGCTTACCAGACACACCTGATCCTAACTACCTTTCCTGACACTAACTACCTTACCTGAAACACCTGACCCTAACTGCCTTACCTGACTCTAACTACCTTACCTGTTCCTAACTACCTTACCTGACACACCTGATCCTAACTACCTTACCTGACTCTAACTACCTTACCTGACCCTAACTACCATACCTGACACACCTGATCCTAACTACCTTACCTGACCCTAACTACATTACCTGACCCTAACTATCTTTACTAACACACCTGATCCTAACTACCTTACCTGACTCCAACTACCTTACCTGACCCTAACTACCTTACCTGACACACCTGACCCTAACTACCTTACCTGACCCCAACTACCTTACCTGACACACCTGAACCTAACTACTTTACCTGAACCTAACTACCTTACCTGACACACCTGACCCTAACTACCTTACCTGACCCTTACTACCTTACCTGACTCTAACTACCTTACCTGACACACCTGATCCTAACTACCTTACCTGACCCTAACTACCTTACCTGACCCTAACTACCTTACCTGACACACCTGACCCTAACTAGCTTACCAGACACACCTGATCCTAACTACCTTACCTGACACACCTGATCCTAACTACCTTACCTGACCCTAACTACCTTACCTGACACACCTGATCCTAACTACCTTACCTGACCCTAACTTTCTTACCTGAACCTAACTACCTTACCTGACACACCTAAGCCTAACTACCTTACCTGACCCTAACTACCTTTCCTGACACACCTGACCCTAACTACCTTACCTGACACACCTGACCCTAACTACCTTACCTGACCCCAACTACCTTACCTGACCCTAACTACCTTACCTGACACACGTGACCCTAACTACCTTACCTGACACACCTTATCCTAACTACCTTACCTGACCCTAACTACCTTACCTGTCACACCTGACCCTAACAACCTTACCTGACCCTAACTACCTTACCTGACACACCTGACCCTAACTACCTTAGCTGACCCCAACTACCTTACCTGACCCTAACTACCTTCCCTGACACACATGACCCTAACTACCTTACCCGACACACCTTTCCCTAACTACCTTACATGACCCTAAATACCTTACCTGACACACCTGACCCTAACTACCTTACCTGACCCTAATGACCTTACCTGACCCTAACTACCTTACCTGACCCTAACTACCTTACCTGTCACACCTGACCCTAACTACCTTACCTGACCCTAACTACCTTACCTGACCCCAACTATCTTACCTGACCCTAACTACCTTACCTGACACACGTGACCCTAACTACCTTACCTGACACACCTTGCCCTAACTACCTTACCTGACCCTAACTAACTTACCTGACACACCTGACCCTAACTACCTTACCTGACACACCTGACCCTAACTACCTTACCTGACACACCTGACCCTAACTATCTTACCTGACACACCTGACCCTAACTACCTTACCTGACACACCAAACCTAACTACCTTACCTGACCGTAATGACCTTACCTGACCCTAACTATCTTACATGACACACCTGACCCTAACTACCTTACCTGACACACCTGACCCTAACTATCTTACCTGACACACCTGACCCTAACTACCTTACCTGACACACCAAAACCTAACTACCTTACCTGACCGTAATGACCTTACCTGACCCTAACTATCTTACCTGACACACCTGACCCTAACTACCTTACCTGACACACCTGACCCTAACTACCTTACCTGACACACCTGACCCTAACTATCTTACCTGACACACCTGACCCTAACTACCTTACCTGACACACCAAACCTAACTACCTTACCTGACCGTAATGACCTTACCTGACCCTAACTATCTTACATGACACACCTGACCCTAACTACCTTACCTGACACACCTGACCCTAACTATCTTACCTGACACACCTGACCCTAACTACCTTACCTGACACACCAAAACCTAACTACCTTACCTGACCCTAATGACCTTACCTGACACTAACTATCTTACCTGACACACCTGACCCTAACTACCTTACCTGACCCTAACTACCTTACCTGACAAACCTGAGCCTAACTACCTTACCTGACCCTAACTACCTTTCCTGACACACCTGACCCTAACTACCTTATCTGACACACCTGACCCTAACAACCTTACCTGCCCCTAACTACCTTACCTGACACAGCTGACCCTAACTACCTTACCTGTCACACCTGATCCTAACTACCTTACCTGACACACCTGATCCTAACTACATTACCTGACCCTAACTACCTTTACTAACACACCTGACCCTAACTACCTTACCTGACACACGTGACCCTAACTACCTTACCTGACACACCTGACCCTAACTACCTTACCTGACCCTAACTACCTTACCTGACACACCTGACCCTAACTACCTTACCTGACCCCAACTACCTTACCTGACACACCTGAACCTAACTACTTTACCTGACCCTAACTACCTTACCTGACAAACCTGACCCTAACTACCTTACCTGACACACCTGGTCTTAACTACCTTACCTGACTCTAACTACCTTACCTGACCCTAACTACCTTACTTGACACACCTGAGCCTAACTACCTTACCTGACCCTAACTACCTTACCTGACCCTAACTACCTTACCTGACACACCTGAACCTAACTACCTTACCTGACACACCTGATCCTAACTACCTTACCTTACCTGTACCTAACTACCTTACCTGACCCTAACTACCTTACCTGACACACCTGATCCTAACTACCTTACCTGACCCTAACTACCTTACCTGAACCTAACTACCTTACCTGACACACCTAAGCCTAACTACCTTACCTGATCCTAACTACCTTTCCTGACACACCTGACCCTAACTACCTTACCTGACACACCTGACCCTAACTACCTTACCCGACCCCAACTACCTTACCTGACACACGTGACCCTAACTACCTTACCTGACACACCTTACCCTAACTACCTTACGTGACCCTAACTACCTTACCTGTCACACCTGACCCTAACAAACTTACCTGACCCTAACTACCTTACCTGACACACCTGACCCTAACTACCTTACCTGACCCTAACTACCTTACCTGACCCTAACTACCTTACCTGACACACCTGACCCTAACTACCTTACCTGTCACACCTGACCCTAACTACCTTACCTGACCCTAACTACCTTACCTGACACACGTGACCCTAACGACCTTACATGACACACCTTTCCCTAACTACCTTACCTGAACCTAACTACCTTACCTGACCCTAATGACCTTAAATGACCCTAACTACCTTACCTGACACACCTGACCCTAACTACCTTACCTGTCACACCTGACCCTAACTACCTTACCTGACCCTAACTACCTTACCTGACCCCAACTACCTTACCTGACCCTAACTATCTTACCTGACACACGTGACTCTAACTACCTTACCTGACACACCTTGACCTAACTACCTTACCTGACCCTAACTACCTTACCTGACACACCTCACCCTAACTACCTTACCTGACACACCTGACCCTAACTACCTTACCTGACCCTAACTACCTTACCTGACCCCAACTACCTTACCTGACCCTAACTATCTTACCTGACACACGTGACTCTAACTACCTTACCTGACACACCTTGACCTAACTACCTTACCTGACCCTAACTACCTTACCTGACACACCTCACCCTAACTACCTTACCTGACACACCTGACCCTAACTACCTTACCTGACACACCTGACCCTAACTACCTTACCTGACACACCTGACCCTAACTATCTTACCTGACACACCTGACCCTAACTACCTTACATGACACACCAAACCCTAACTACCTTACCTGACCCTAACTACCTTACCTGACACACCTGAGCCTAACTACCTTACCTAACCCTAACTACCTTTCCTGACACACCTGAACCTAACTACCTTACCTGACACACCTGACCCTAACAACCTTACCTGCCCCTAACTACCTTACCTGACACAGCTGACCCTAACTACCTTACCTGTCACACCTCGCCCTAACTACCTTACCTGACACACCTGAACCTAACTACATTACCTGACCCTAACTACCTTTACTAACACACCTGACCCTAACTACCTTACCTGACTCCAACTACCTTACCTGACCCTAACTACCTTACCTGACACACCTGACCCTAACTACCTTACCTGACACACCTGACCCTAACTATCTTACCTGACACACCTGACCCTAACTACCTTACCTGACACACCAAACCTAACTACCTTACCTGACCCTAACTACCTTACCTGACCCTAACTACCTTACCTGACACACCTGATCCTAACTACCTTACCTGACCCTAATGACCTTACCTGACCCTAACTACCTTACCTGACACACCAAACCTAACTACCTTACCTGACCGTAATGACCTTACCTGACCCTAACTATCTTACCTGACACACCTGACCCTAACTACCTTACCTGACACACCTGACCCTAACTATCTTACCTGACACACCTGACCCTAACAACCTTACCTGACACACCTGATCCTAACTACCTTACCTGACCCTAATGACCTTACCTGACACTAACTATCTTACCTGACACACCTGACCCTAACTACCTTACCTGACCCTAACTACCTTACCTGACACACCTGACCCTAACTACCTTACCTGACACACCTGACCCTAACCACCTTACCTGACCCTAACTACCTTACTGACCCTAACTACCTTACCTTATCCTAACTACCTTACATGTCACACCTGACTCTAACTACGTTACCTGACACACCTGATCCTAACTACCTTACCTGAACCTAACTACCTTACCTGACCATAAACACCTTACCTGACACACCTGACCCTAACTACCTTACCTGACACACCTACCTAACTACCTTCCCTGACCCTAACTACCTTACCTGACACACATGACCCTAACTACCTTACATGACACACCTGACCCTAACTACCTTACCTGACCCTAACTACCTTACCTGAACCTAATGACCTTACCTGACACACCTGAACCTAACTACCTTACCTGACACACCTGACCCTAACTACCTTACCTGACCCTAACTACCTTACCTGACCCTAACTACCTTACCTGACACACATGACCCTAACTACCTTACCTGACACACCTGACCCTAACTATCTTACCTGACACACCTGTCCCTAACTACCTTACCTGACCCTAACTACCTTACCTGACACACCTGACCCTAACTACCTTACCTGTCACACCTGTCCCTAACTACCTTACCTGATCCTAACTACCTTACCTGACCCTAACTACCTTACCTCACAAACCTGACCCTAACTACCTTACCTGACAAACCTGACCCTAACTATCTTACCTGACACACCTGACCCTAACTACCTTACCTGACACAACTGACCCTAACTACCTTACCTGACCCTAACTACTTTACCTTACCCTAACTACCTTACCTGACACACCTGCCCCTAACTACCTTACCTGACCCTAACTACTTTACCTGACCCTAACTACCTTACCTGACACACCTGACCCTAACTACCTTACCTGACCCTAACTACTTTACCTGACCCTAACTACCTTACCAGTCACACCTGACCCTAACTACCTTACCTGACCCTAACTACCTTACCTGACAAACCTGACCCTAACTACCTTACCTGACAAACCTGACCCTAACTACCTTACCTGACACACCTGACCCTAACTACCTTACCTGAACCTAACTACCTTACCTGACCCTAATGACCTTACCTGACACACCTGAACCTAACTACCTTACCTGACACACCTGACCCTAACTACCTTACCTGACCCTAACTACCTTACCTGACCCTAACTACCTTACCTGACACACATGACCCTAACTACCTTACCTGACACACCTGACCCTAACTATCTTACCTGACACACCTGACCCTAACTACCTTACCTGACCCTAACTACCTTACCTGACACACCTGACCCTAACTACTTTACCTTACCCTAACAACCTTACCTGACACACCTGACCCTAACTACCTTACCTGTCACACCTGTCCCTAACTACCTTACCTGATCCTAACTACCTTACCTGACCCTAACTACCTTACCTCACAAACCTGACCCTAACTACCTTACCTGACAAACCTGACCCTAACTATCTTACCTGACACACCTGACGCTAACTACCTTACCTGACACACCTGACCCTAACTACCTTACCAAACACTAACTACTTTACCTCACCCTAACTACCTTACCTGACACACCTGCCCCTAACTACCTTACCTGACCCTAACTACTTTACCTGACCCTAACTACCTTACCTGACACACCTGACCCTAACTACCTTACCTGGCACACCTGACCCTAACAACCTTACCTGACCCTAACTACCTTACCTGAACCTAACTACCTTACCTGACCATATCTACCTTACCTGACACACCTGACCCTAACTACCTTACCTGACACACCTGAACCTAACTACCTTACCTGACACACCTGGCCCTAACTACCTTACCTGACACACCTGAACCTAACTACCTTACCTGACCCTAACTACCTTACCTGACACACCTGACTCTACCTACCTTACCTGACCCTAACTACCTTACCTGACCCTAACTACCTTACCTGATCCTAACTACCTTACCTGACACACCTGACTCTAACTACCTTACCTGACCCTAACTACCTTACCTGACCCTAACTACCTTACCTGACACACCTGACCCTAACTACCTTACCTGACACAGCTGACCCTACCTACCTTACCTGACACACCTGACCCTAACTACCTTACCTGACACACCTGACCCTAACTACCTTACCTGACCCTAACTACTTTACCTTACCCTAACTACCTTACCTGACACACCTGCCCCTAACTACCTTACCTGACCCTAACTACTTTACCTGACCCTAACTACCTTACCTGACACACCTGACCCTAACTACCTTACCTGACCCTAACTACTTTACCTGACCCTAACTACCTTACCAGTCACACCTGACCCTAACTACCTTACCTGACCCTAACTACCTTACCTGACAAACCTGACCCTAACTACCTTACCTGACAAACCTGACCCTAACTATCTTACCTGACACACCTGATCCTAACTACCTTACCTGACACACCTGACCCTAACAACCTTACCTGACCCTAACTACCTTACCTGAACCTAACTACCTTACCTGACCATATCTACCTTACCTGACACACCTGACCCTAACTACCTTACCTGACACACCTGGCCCTAACTACCTTACCTGACACACCTGAACCTAACTACCTTACCTGACCCTAACTACCTTACCTGACACACCTGACTCTACCTACCTTACCTGACCCTAACTACCTTACCTGACCCTAACTACCTTACCTGATCCTAACTACCTTACCTGACACACCTGACTCTAACTACCTTACCTGACCCTAACTACCTTACCTGACCCTAACTACCTTACCTGACCCTAACTACCTTACCTGACACACCTGACCCTAACTACCTTACCTGACACAGCTGACCCTACCTACCTTACCTGACACACCTGACCCTAACTACCTTACCTGACACACCTGATCCTAACTACCTTACCTGACCCTAACTACCTTACCTGACACACCTGACCCTAACTACCTTACCTGACACACCTGACCCTAACTACCTTACCTGACCCTAACTACCTTTCCTGACCCCAACTATCTTACCTGTCATACCTGACCCTAACTACCTTACCTGATCCTAACTACCTTACCTGACACACCCGACCCCAACTATCTTACCTGTCATACCTGACCCTAACTACCTTACCTGACCCTAACTACCTTACCTGACCCTAACTACCTTAGCTGACACAGCTGATCCTAACTACCTTACCTGACACACCTGACCCTAACTACCTTACCTGACCCTAACTACCTTACCTGACCCTAACTACCTTACCTGACCCTAGTACCTTTCCTGACACACCTGACCCTAACTACCTTACCTGACCCTAACTACCTTACCTGACCCCAACTACCTTACCTGACACACCTGACCGTAACTACCGTACCTGACACACCTGATCCTAACTACCTTACCTGACACACCTGACCCTAACTACCTTACCTGACACACCTGACCCTAACTACCTTACCTGACCCTAACTAACTTACCTGACACACCTGTCTCTAACTACCTGTCTGTCTGTTTATTAACCTATATCCACCTGTCTGTCTGTTTATTAACCTATATCCACCTGTCTGCCTGTTTACTAACCTATATCCTCCTAACTACCTTACCTGACACACCTGACCCTAACTACCTTACCTGACACACCTGACCCTAACTACCTTACCTGAACCTAACTACCTTACCTGACCATATCTACCTTACCTGACACACCTGACCCTATCTACCTTACCTGACACACCTGACCCTAACTACCTTACCTGACACACCTGACCCTAACTACCTTACCTGAACCTAACTACCTTACCTGACCATATCTACCTTACCTGACACACCTGACCCTATCTACCTTACCTGACACACCTCACCCTAACTACCTTACCTGACACACCTGACCCTAACTATCTTACCTGACACACGTGACCCTAACTACCTTACCTGACACACCAAACCTAACTACCTTACCTGACCGTAATGACCTTACCTGACCCTAACTATCTTACCTGACACACCTGACCCTAACTACCTTACCTGACACACCTGACCCTAACTATCTTACCTGACACACCTGACCCTAACTACCTTACATGACACACCAAACCCTAACTACCTTACCTGACCCTAACTACCTTACCTGACACACCTGAGCCTAACTACCTTACCTAACCCTAACTACCTTTCCTGACACACCTGACCCTAACTACCTTACCTGACACACCTGACCCTAACTACCTTACCTGACACACCTGACCCTAACAACCTTACCTGCCCCTAACTACCTTACCTGACACAGCTGACCCTAACTACCTTACCTGTCACACCTCGCCCTAACTACCTTACCTGACACACCTGAACCTAACTACATTACCTGACCCTAACTACCTTTACTAACACACCTGACCCTAACTACCTTACCTGACTCCAACTACCTTACCTGACCCTAACTACCTTACCTGACACACCTGACCCTAACTACCTTACCTGACACACCTGACCCTAACTATCTTACCTGACACACCTGACCCTAACTACCTTACCTGACACACCAAACCTAACTACCTTACCTGACCCTAACTACCTTACCTGACCCTAACTACCTTACCTGACACACCTGATCCTAACTACCTTACCTGACCCTAATGACCTTACCTGACCCTAACTACCTTACCTGACACACCAAACCTAACTACCTTACCTGACCGTAATGACCTTACCTGACCCTAACTATCTTACCTGACACACCTGACCCTAACTACCTTACCTGACACACCTGACCCTAACTATCTTACCTGACACACCTGACCCTAACAACCTTACCTGACACACCTGATCCTAACTACCTTACCTGACCCTAATGACCTTACCTGACACTAACTATCTTACCTGACACACCTGACCCTAACTACCTTACCTGACCCTAACTACCTTACCTGACACACCTGACCCTAACTACCTTACCTGACACACCTGACCCTAACCACCTTACCTGACCCTAACTACCTTACTGACCCTAACTACCTTACCTTATCCTAACTACCTTACATGTCACACCTGACTCTAACTACGTTACCTGACACACCTGATCCTAACTACCTTACCTGAACCTAACTACCTTACCTGACCCTAACTACCTTACCTGATCCTAACTACCTTACCTGACACACCTGACTCTAACTACCTTACCTGACCCTAACTACCTTACCTGACCCTAACTACCTTACCTGACCCTAACTACCTTACCTGACCCTAACTACCTTACCTGACACACCTGACCCTAACTACCTTACCTGACACAGCTGACCCTACCTACCTTACCTGACACACCTGACCCTAACTACCTTACCTGACACACCTGATCCTAACTACCTTACCTGACCCTAACTACCTTACCTGACACACCTGACCCTAACTACCTTACCTGACACACCTGACCCTAACTACCTTACCTGACCCTAACTACCTTTCCTGACCCCAACTATCTTACCTGTCATACCTGACCCTAACTACCTTACCTGATCCTAACTACCTTACCTGACACACCCGACCCCAACTATCTTACCTGTCATACCTGACCCTAACTACCTTACCTGACCCTAACTACCTTACCTGACCCTAACTACCTTAGCTGACACAGCTGATCCTAACTACCTTACCTGACACACCTGACCCTAACTACCTTACCTGACCCTAACTACCTTACCTGACCCTAACTACCTTACCTGACCCTAGTACCTTTCCTGACACACCTGACCCTAACTACCTTACCTGACCCTAACTACCTTACCTGACCCCAACTACCTTACCTGACACACCTGACCGTAACTACCGTACCTGACACACCTGATCCTAACTACCTTACCTGACACACCTGACCCTAACTACCTTACCTGACACACCTGACCCTAACTACCTTACCTGACCCTAACTAACTTACCTGACACACCTGTCTCTAACTACCTGTCTGTCTGTTTATTAACCTATATCCACCTGTCTGTCTGTTTATTAACCTATATCCACCTGTCTGCCTGTTTACTAACCTATATCCTCCTAACTACCTTACCTGACACACCTGACCCTAACTACCTTACCTGACACACCTGACCCTAACTACCTTACCTGAACCTAACTACCTTACCTGACCATATCTACCTTACCTGACACACCTGACCCTATCTACCTTACCTGACACACCTGACCCTAACTACCTTACCTGACACACCTGACCCTAACTACCTTACCTGAACCTAACTACCTTACCTGACCATATCTACCTTACCTGACACACCTGACCCTATCTACCTTACCTGACACACCTCACCCTAACTACCTTACCTGACACACCTGACCCTAACTATCTTACCTGACACACGTGACCCTAACTACCTTACCTGACACACCAAACCTAACTACCTTACCTGACCGTAATGACCTTACCTGACCCTAACTATCTTACCTGACACACCTGACCCTAACTACCTTACCTGACACACCTGACCCTAACTATCTTACCTGACACACCTGACCCTAACTACCTTACATGACACACCAAACCCTAACTACCTTACCTGACCCTAACTACCTTACCTGACACACCTGAGCCTAACTACCTTACCTAACCCTAACTACCTTTCCTGACACACCTGAACCTAACTACCTTACCTGACACACCTGACCCTAACAACCTTACCTGCCCCTAACTACCTTACCTGACACAGCTGACCCTAACTACCTTACCTGTCACACCTCGCCCTAACTACCTTACCTGACACACCTGAACCTAACTACATTACCTGACCCTAACTACCTTTACTAACACACCTGACCCTAACTACCTTACCTGACTCCAACTACCTTACCTGACCCTAACTACCTTACCTGACACACCTGACCCTAACTACCTTACCTGACACACCTGACCCTAACTATCTTACCTGACACACCTGACCCTAACTACCTTACCTGACACACCAAACCTAACTACCTTACCTGACCCTAACTACCTTACCTGACCCTAACTACCTTACCTGACACACCTGATCCTAACTACCTTACCTGACCCTAATGACCTTACCTGACCCTAACTACCTTACCTGACACACCAAACCTAACTACCTTACCTGACCGTAATGACCTTACCTGACCCTAACTATCTTACCTGACACACCTGACCCTAACTACCTTACCTGACACACCTGACCCTAACTACCTTACCTGACACACCTGACCCTAACTACCTTACCTGACCCTAACTATCTTACCTGACACACCTGACCCTAACTACCTTACCTGACCCTAACTATCTTACCTGACACACCTGACCCTAACTACCTTACCTGACACACCTGATCCTAACTACCTTACCTGACCCTAATGACCTTACCTGACACTAACTATCTTACCTGACACACCTGACCCTAACTACCTTACCTGACCCTAACTACCTTACCTGACACACCTGACCCTAACTACCTTACCTGACACACCTGACCCTAACCACCTTACCTGACCCTAACTACCTTACTGACCCTAACTACCTTACCTTATCCTAACTACCTTACATGTCACACCTGACTCTAACTACGTTACCTGACACACCTGATCCTAACTACCTTACCTGAACCTAACTACCTTACCTGACCATAAACACCTTACCTGACACACCTGACCCTAACTACCTTACCTGACACACCTACCTAACTACCTTCCCTGACCCTAACTACCTTACCTGACACACATGACCCTAACTACCTTACATGACACACCTGACCCTAACTACCTTACCTGACCCTAACTACCTTACCTGAACCTAATGACCTTACCTGACACACCTGAACCTAACTACCTTACCTGACACACCTGACCCTAACTACCTTACCTGACCCTAACGACCTTACCTGACACACCTGACCCTAACTACCTTACCTGACCCTAACTACCTTACCTGACCCTAACTACCTTACCTGACACACATGACCCTAACTACCTTACCTGACACACCTGACCCTAACTATCTTACCTGACACACCTGTCCCTAACTACCTTACCTGACCCTAACTACCTTACCTGACACACCTGATCCTAACTACTTTACCTTACCCTAACAACCTTACCTGACACACCTGACCCTAACTACCTTACCTGTCACACCTGTCCCTAACTACCTTACCTGATCCTAACTACCTTACCTGACCCTAACTACCTTACCTCACAAACCTGACCCTAACTACCTTACCTGACAAACCTGACCCTAACTATCTTACCTGACACACCTGACCCTAACTACCTTACCTGACACAACTGACCCTAACTACCTTACCTGACCCTAACTACTTTACCTTACCCTAACTACCTTACCTGACACACCTGCCCCTAACTACCTTACCTGACCCTAACTACTTTACCTGACCCTAACTACCTTACCTGACACACCTGACCCTAACTACCTTACCTGACCCTAACTACTTTACCTGACCCTAACTACCTTACCAGTCACACCTGACCCTAACTACCTTACCTGACCCTAACTACCTTACCTGACAAACCTGACCCTAACTACCTTACCTGACAAACCTGACCCTAACTACCTTACCTGACACACCTGACCCTAACAACCTTACCTGACCCTAACTACCTTACCTGAACCTAACTACCTTACCTGACCCTAATGACCTTACCTGACACACCTGAACCTAACTACCTTACCTGACACACCTGACCCTAACTACCTTACCTGACCCTAACTACCTTACCTGACCCTAACTACCTTACCTGACACACATGACCCTAACTACCTTACCTGACACACCTGACCCTAACTATCTTACCTGACACACCTGACCCTAACTACCTTACCTGACCCTAACTACCTTACCTGACACACCTGACCCTAACTACTTTACCTTACCCTAACAACCTTACCTGACACACCTGACCCTAACTACCTTACCTGTCACACCTGTCCCTAACTACCTTACCTGATCCTAACTACCTTACCTGACCCTAACTACCTTACCTCACAAACCTGACCCTAACTACCTTACCTGACAAACCTGACCCTAACTATCTTACCTGACACACCTGACGCTAACTACCTTACCTGACACACCTGACCCTAACTACCTTACCAAACACTAACTACTTTACCTCACCCTAACTACCTTACCTGACACACCTGCCCCTAACTACCTTACCTGACCCTAACTACTTTACCTGACCCTAACTACCTTACCTGACACACCTGACCCTAACTACCTTACCTGGCACACCTGACCCTAACAACCTTACCTGACCCTAACTACCTTACCTGAACCTAACTACCTTACCTGACCATATCTACCTTACCTGACACACCTGACCCTAACTACCTTACCTGACACACCTGAACCTAACTACCTTACCTGACACACCTGGCCCTAACTACCTTACCTGACACACCTGAACCTAACTACCTTACCTGACCCTAACTACCTTACCTGACACACCTGACTCTACCTACCTTACCTGACCCTAACTACCTTACCTGACCCTAACTACCTTACCTGATCCTAACTACCTTACCTGACACACCTGACTCTAACTACCTTACCTGACCCTAACTACCTTACCTGACCCTAACTACCTTACCTGACACACCTGACCCTAACTACCTTACCTGACACAGCTGACCCTACCTACCTTACCTGACACACCTGACCCTAACTACCTTACCTGACACACCTGACCCTAACTACCTTACCTGACCCTAACTACTTTACCTTACCCTAACTACCTTACCTGACACACCTGCCCCTAACTACCTTACCTGACCCTAACTACTTTACCTGACCCTAACTACCTTACCTGACACACCTGACCCTAACTACCTTACCTGGCACACCTGACCCTAACAACCTTACCTGACCCTAACTACCTTACCTGAACCTAACTACCTTACCTGACCATATCTACCTTACCTGACACACCTGACCCTAACTACCTTACCTGACACACCTGAACCTAACTACCTTACCTGACACACCTGGCCCTAACTACCTTACCTGACACACCTGAACCTAACTACCTTACCTGACCCTAACTACCTTACCTGACACACCTGACTCTACCTACCTTACCTGACCCTAACTACCTTACCTGACCCTAACTACCTTACCTGATCCTAACTACCTTACCTGACACACCTGACTCTAACTACCTTACCTGACCCTAACTACCTTACCTGACCCTAACTACCTTACCTGACACACCTGACCCTAACTACCTTACCTGACACAGCTGACCCTACCTACCTTACCTGACACACCTGACCCTAACTACCTTACCTGACACACCTGACCCTAACTACCTTACCTGACCCTAACTACTTTACCTTACCCTAACTACCTTACCTGACACACCTGCCCCTAACTACCTTACCTGACCCTAACTACTTTACCTGACCCTAACTACCTTACCTGACACACCTGACCCTAACTACCTTACCTGACCCTAACTACTTTACCTGACCCTAACTACCTTACCAGTCACACCTGACCCTAACTACCTTACCTGACCCTAACTACCTTACCTGACAAACCTGACCCTAACTACCTTACCTGACAAACCTGACCCTAACTATCTTACCTGACACACCTGACCCTAACTACCTTACCTGACACACCTGACCCTAACAACCTTACCTGACCCTAACTACCTTACCTGAACCTAACTACCTTACCTGACCATATCTACCTTACCTGACACACCTGACAATAACTACCTTACCTGACACACCTGGCCCTAACTACCTTACCTGACACACCTGACCCTAACTACCTTACCTGACCCTAACTACCTTACCTGACACACCTGACTCTACCTACCTTACCTGACCCTAACTACCTTACCTGACCCTAACTACCTTACCTGATCCTAACTACCTTACCTGACACACCTGACTCTAACTACCTTACCTGACCCTAACTACCTTACCTGACCCTAACTACCTTACCTGACCCTAACTACCTTACCTGACACACCTGACCCTAACTACCTTACCTGACACAGCTGACCCTACCTACCTTACCTGACACACCTGACCCTAACTACCTTACCTGACACACCTGATCCTAACTACCTTACCTGACCCTAACTACCTTACCTGACACACCTGACCCTAACTACCTTACCTGACACACCTGACCCTAACTACATTACCTGACCCTAACTACCTTTCCTGACCCCAACTATCTTACCTGTCATACCTGACCCTAACTACCTTACCTGATCCTAACTACCTTACCTGACACACCCGACCCCAACTATCTTACCTGTCATACCTGACCCTAACTACCTTACCTGACCCTAACTACCTTACCTGACCCTAACTACCTTAGCTGACACAGCTGATCCTAACTACCTTACCTGACACACCTGACCCTAACTACCTTACCTGACCCTAACTACCTTACCTGACCCTAACTACCTTACCTGACCCTAGCTACCTTTCCTGACACACCTGACCCTAACTACCTTACCTGACCCTAACTACCTTACCTGACCCCAACTACCTTACCTGACACACCTGACCCTAACTACCGTACCTGACACACCTGATCCTAACTACCTTACCTGACACACCTGACCCTAACTACCTTACCTGACACACCTGACCCTAACTACCTTACCTGACCCTAACTAACTTACCTGACACACCTGTCTCTAACTACCTGTCTGTCTGTTTATTAACCTATATCCACCTGTCTGTCTGTTTATTAACCTATATCCACCTGTCTGCCTGTTTACTAACCTATATCATCCTAACTACCTTACCTGACACACCTGACCCTAACTACCTTACCTGACACACCTGACCCTAACTACCTTACCTGAACCTAACTACCTTACCTGACCATATCTACCTTACCTGACACACCTGACCCTATCTACCTTACCTGACACACCTGATCCTAACTACCTTACCTGACACACCTGACCCTAACTACCTTACCTGACACACCTGACCCTAACTACCTTACCTGACACACCTGACCCTAACTACCTTACCTGTCACACCTGACCCTAACTACCTTACCTGACACACCTGATCCTAACTACCTTACCTGACACACCTGATCCTAACTACCTTACCTGACACACCTGGCCCTAACTACCTTACCTGACACACCTGAACCTAACTACCTTACCTGACCCTAACTACCTTACCTGACCTGACCCTAACTACCTTACCTGACCCTAACTACCTTACCTGACACACCTGAGCCTAACTACCTTACCTAACCCTAACTACCTTTCCTGACACACCTGAACCTAACTAACTTACCTGACACACCTGACCCTAACAACCTTACCTGCCCCTAACTACCTTACCTGACACAGCTGACCCTAACTACCTTACCTGTCACACCTCGCCCTAACTACCTTACCTGACACACCTGAACCTAACTACATTACCTGACCCTAACTACCTTTACTAACACACCTGACCCTAACTACCTTACCTGACTCCAACTACCTTACCTGAACCTAACTACCTTACCTGACACACCTGACCCTAACTACCTTACCTGACACACCTCACCCTAACTATCTTACCTGACACACCTGACCCTAACTACCTTACCTGACACACCAAACCTAACTACCTTACCTGACCGTAATGACCTTACCTGACCCTAACTACCTTACCTGACACACCTGACCCTAACTACCTTACCTGACACACCTGACCCTAACTACCTTACCTGACACACCTGACCCTAACTACCTTACCTGACACACCTGATCCTAACTACCTTACCTGACCCTAACTGACCTTACCTGACACACCTGACTCTAACTACCTTACCTGACACACCTGACCCTAACTACCTTACCTGACCCTAACTACCTTACCTGACACACCTGACTCTAACTACCTTACCTGACACACCTGACCCTAACTACGTTACCTGACCCTAACTACCTTACCTGACACACCTGACCCTAACAACCTTACCTGACACACCTGACCCTAACTACCTTACCTGACACACCTGACCCTAACTACCTTACCTGACCCTAACTACCTTACCTGACACACCTGACCCTAACTACCTTACCTGACACACCTGACCCTAACTACCTTACCTGACACACCTGACCCTAACTACCTTACCTGACCCTAACTACCTTACCTGACCCCAACTATCTTACCTGTCATACCTGACCCTAACTACCTTACCTGATCCTAACTACCTTACCTGACACACCTGATCCTAACTACCTTACCTGACACACCTGACCCTAACTACCTTACCTGACACACCTGACCCTAACTACCTTACCTGACACACCTGACCCTAACTACCTTACCTGACCCTAACTACCTTACCTGACCCCAACTATCTTACCTGTCATACCTGACCCTAATTACCTTACCTGACCCTAACTACCTTACCTGACACACCCGACCCCAACTATCTTACCTGTCATACCTGACCCTAACTACCTTACCTGACCCTAACTACCTTACCTGACCCTAACTACCTTACCTGACACAGCTGACCCTACCTACCTTACCTGACACACCTGACCCTAACTACCTTACCTGTCCCTAACTACCTTACCTGACCCTAACTATCTTACCTGTCATTCCTGACCCTAACTACCTTACCTGACCCTAACTACCTTACCTGACCCTAACTACCTTACCTGACCCTAGTACCTTTCCTGACACACCTGACCCTAACTACCTTACCTGACCCTAACTACCTTACCTGACCCCAACTACCTTACCTGACACACCTGACCGTAACTACCGTACCTGACACACCTGATCCTAACTACCTTACCTGACACACCTGACCCTAACTACCTTACCTGACACACCTGACCCTAACTACCTTACCTGACCCTAACTATCTTACCTGACACACCTGTCTCTAACTACCTGTCTGTCTGTTTATTAACCTATATCCACCTGTCTGTCTGTTTATTAACCTATATCCACCTGTCTGCTTGTTTACTAACCTATATCCTCCTAACTACCTTACCTGACACACCTGACCCTAACTACCTTACCTGACACACCTGACCCTAACTACCTTACCTGAACCTAACTACCTTACCTGACCATATCTACCTTACCTGACACACCTGACCCTATCTACCTTACCTGACACACCTGACCCTAACTACCTTACCTGACACACCTGACCCTAACTACCTTACCTGACACACCTGGCCCTAACTACCTTACCTGACACACCTGAACCTAACTACCTCACCTGACCCTAACTACCTTACCTGACCTGACCCTAACTACCTTACCTGACCCTAACTACCTTACCTGATCCTAACTACCTTACCTGACACACCTGACTCTAACTACCTTACCTGACCCTAACTACCTTACCTGACCCTAACTACCTTACCTGACACACCTGACCCTAACTACCTTACCTGACACAGCTGACCCTACCTACCTTACCTGACACACCTGATCCTAACTACCTTACCTGACACACCTGATCCTAACTACCTTACCTGACCCTAACTACCTTACCTGACACACCTGCCCCTAACTACCTTACCTGACCCTAACTACTTTACCTGACCCTAACTACCTTACCAGTCACACCTGACCCTAACTACCTTACCTGACCCTAACTACCTTACCCGACAAACCTGACCCTAACTACCTTACCTGACAAACCTGACCCTAACTATCTTACCTGACACACCTGACCCTAACTACCTTACCTGACACACCTGACCCTAACAACCTTACCTGACCCTAACTACCTTACCTGAACCTAACTACCTTACCTGACCATATCTACCTTACCTGACACACCTGACCCTATCTACCTTACCTGACACACCTGACCCTAACTACCTTACCTGACACACCTGACCCTAACTACCTTACCTGACACACCTGGCCCTAACTACCTTACCTGACACACCTGAACCTAACTACCTTACCTGACCCTAACTACCTTACCTGACACACCTGACTCTACCTACCTTACCTGACCCTAACTACCTTACCTGACCCTAACTACCTTACCTGATCCTAACTACCTTACCTGACACACCTGACTCTAACTACCTTACCTGACCCTAACTACCTTACCTGACCCTAACTACCTTACCTGACCCTAACTACCTTACCTGACACACCTGACCCTAACTACCTTACCTGACACAGCTGACCCTACCTACCTTACCTGACACACCTGACCCTAACTACCTTACCTGACACACCTGATCCTAACTACCTTACCTGACCCTAACTACCTTACCTGACCCTAACTACCTTACCTGACCCTAACTACCTTACCTGACACACCTGACCCTAACTACCTTACCTGACACACCTGACCCTAACTACCTTACCTGACACACCTGACCCTAACTACCTTACCTGTTCCTAACTACCTTACCTGACACACCTGATCCTAACTACCTTACCTGACACACCTGACCCTAACTACCTTACCTGACACACCTGACCCTAACTACCTTACCTGACCCTAACTACCTTACCTGACACACCTGACCCTAACTACCTTACCTGACACCTGAACTACCTTACCTGACCCTAACTACCTTACCTGACACAGCTGACCTAACTACCTTACCTGACACACCTGACCCTAACTACCTTACCTGACCCTAACTACCTTACCTGACCCCAACTACCTTACCTGTCACTCCTGACCCTAACTACCTTACCTGACCCTAACTACCTTACCTGACCCTAACTACCTTACCTGACCCTAACTACCTTACCTGACCCCAACTACCTTACCTGACACACCTGACCCTAACTACCGTACCTGACACACCTGATCCTAACTACCTTACCTGACACACCTGAGCCTAACTACCTTACCTGACACACCTGACCCTAACTACCTTACCTGACCCTAACTAACTTACCTGACACACCTGTCTCTAACTACCTGTCTGTCTGTTTATTAACCTATATCCACCTGTCTGTCTGTTTATTAACCTATATCCACCTGTCTGCCTGTTTATTAACCTATATCCTCCTGTCTGTCTGTTTTTTAACCTTTATCCACCTGTCTGTCTGTTTATTAACCAATATCCACCTGTCTGTCTGTTTATTAACCTATATCCACCTGTCTGTCTGTTTATTAACCTATATCCACCTGTCTGTCTGTTTATTATCCTATATCCACCTGTCTTTCTGTGTTTTAACCGATATCTACATGTCTGTCTGTTTATGAACC